>NC_041060.1:13406481-13493981 GCF_900634775.1 Gouania willdenowi | reverse complement strand
TGTTAGAGGTGACATCGTTCTGTGCTGCACGGTGGAATGTTTCTGTCTCTGTAGCCGCTTATTAACGCTGAAGGGATGCTTTAAAATGGCTTCATTTGAGTATATTTTCAGCTTACTTCGAGTCTATACAGAAGGAACTAGACTGACGTCAAAGGGCTGACACACTTTCACATTTCACAACTGGAGTCCTCCAGATGCTGCTGTCTTCCTAACACCTGTGTCGTTTCGATGGATGATTCCACCTGCTGCTGTGGCTTACTCCAGTGATTTTTTTGTTTGTTTGATTTTCCTCAGGGATTTTCTGCCCAGAGGATCGGGTATTGTCACCCGCAGGCCCCTGGTTCTGCAGCTTATCAGCGCCACTGCAGGTGGGTGCACAATCGTTAGTACACCCACCCACACATGCAAGCGTGAATTCAGTCAGCCTCTTGTTTAAAAAATATTAGCTGCTTTTGTCCTCTGGCTTTTTTGTTTGTTGTATAGCAGCCCTGATTGTTTTTTCACAGGCACAGTCACCACTATAATCTTTGCTGTCTGCTTTCAATTTGCCTCCACACAGAATGGGGAGAATTCCTCCACTGCAAAGGGAAAAAGTTCACGGATTTTGATGAGATTCGCCAGGAGATTGAGGCGGAGACGGACCGCGTCACAGGGGCTAACAAAGGCATCTCACCTGTTCCCATCAACCTGCGGGTTTACTCCCCCCACGGTGTGAAAAACTAAAAATTCATTTTTTTTCCTCCTTTAACTGTCAAATAACAGCATCCAAACCCACTTAGGGTCAGGAGGCAAAGTCATTTTAGTTCAAGAGCCAAGTTTGATCTGAACTAGGCGAGAAAACAAGCATTTTCAAAATTATTCTGCCCTAGTTTTCACTTCCATGTATAAATGATATATAAAGTATGAAATGCACTGAAAAAATCCAAGCAATAAGTAACAGATATCAATCTGCATGATATTCTCTTTACATTTTCTTTGATTTCATGACCAATTTCTTTCAAATTTGGGGAAATTTTGAGGAAAATGGCAAGATTTTGGAAAAATCTGTGATTAAAAATAACTGCCATCATCACAGCAAAACTGTGAGCCCTGCAAATGTTGTGGACTTTCATTAAATTTCTGTATTTGGAAGGACTGAGATATCTACAACCCAATTAGTTGATAATTTACACAATAATTCATGTTTTCTCCGTCAGTTGTACTTTTCCGTGCGGGCCGAATTGGATGCTCTAAAGGGCCTGATTTTGGCCCCGGGCCATGAGTTTAACAAATGCTGTGGGCCATCATCCTCTCACCCTTTGTGTAAAAAGCCTTTGCAAATGATTAGTATTTTCTGATCAGTGTAATGAAATTGTGAATGAGAGAAAAATCTGCAATAACACAGTCATTATTGCAGCTTTGTGCCATCTGTGATCATCCATTACTTGCAGATTTCCATGTGAAAGTGTGAACGGCTCAAACCGAGCTGGGTTTCACTGATTATTTTACAATCTTTCAATTGTAAGCTTCACCACCTGATACGACAAAAACTCAAAAGAGTGCAAACCTCCACCAAGTGACACATATCCTCTTAGCTGATGATTATGAAGGTACCATGATCATACACACTTTAAACGCTTGTAAGATCTTTATTAACCCCCATTAATAACCACATAGTAGGTCAAAATGTATGGATTTCATTTATTTATTTTTTTCAATGGAAATCCGGATCAAATCTGGATGAAACTCAGTGGTGTAATTAAGGAACCAACCCTACAAAACTGAGTCAAATTTCATAACGATCGGTCACTAGTGGAACGAGATATGAATTCTTGGAATTTCACCAATGATAAGAGATAAGGACTTTTCAATTTTTTAAACTGATCCAGGATCAGTTTATTGATCTGGATTCACTCCAAAATTGGTGGCGCCGGGGGATGTTGTTGGTGCCTGGCTGTACCCGGGGGTGGGGGGTGTCGCCGTGCTCCGCGGGGCCGGCGCGGTCTGGGGGGTGCCGTGGGGGGGGGTCTCCGGCTGTGCTGTTCCGGGGCCCGCAGTGCCACTTGCCCGTCTGCGCCATCTACCCTCTCGCGTGGCCCGCCACGCGGACGGGCCCGGCTCACACTGGACAGGCCTCCTACATGTTCACTTCACCCCACTCCCAGCTGGTCTGGCTCACTCACTAAATGCACCACACACCAATACCCAACCCTTGGGGGGCTGGATGGTGGGGCTGGGGGTGGAGGGGCCCGCCACCTGTGTTACTATGTAGTGGCGTGGGGGCGGCCCTCCCACCTCTAGTTGCCCTACTAATCCCTCCAATTTTAATCGCATCTCAACATGTCACCCCCCGGAGGGTGTATCATCATTTACACCCTCCGGCCTATTACACCACATACACATAAATCCACAGAGGCTGGAGGGGGAGCACCGCTCCCCTCCATCCCCCTTCTTTTAATTACACCCCATACATTCACCAAACACACACATTCACACAGGGGATCGGGAAGTGCCTCTCCATTGGGGAATGGAGAGGCACCATAACAGGGTGGTGGGTTGGTACACATATTTGGGCCTCTCCGGTGGGGGCCTGGCCCCTCTGTTGGTGGCTGGGCCACTGCATAGAGTAAAAGCACATCAAGATGGTGCGGTCGGGCGTGGCGGTGGGTCTCGGGGGGGCTTTGCCGGGGTTTCTCCTTGCGGGGTCTTTCCGGGCTGTGTCGGCCGGGTGGGGCGCGGGGGTGCCTCTCCCCCTTGGGTGTGGCTTGGTGCTTGCTTTGTCTCCTGGTGGCCTTGGGGGCGGGCCCCGCGGTGTGCGGGCCCGGGGCGGCCTGCCTCGCCGGTTTGGGGGGTGGGTGTGCTGGGGGGGTGCTGGTGTCCTCACCGGGGTTGGGGCAGGGTTGTTTGGCGCCTCGGGATGATGCTGTTTACTGGGGGGGCGGCGTTAGCTGTTCCGATGGTTGAGGTTGCTTTCGGCCGCCTGGTGGGTATGTCCTGCCATCTGCGGACTGGTGGGTGGGTCCGGGGCATCTTTGGCTGGGGGCTGCTGTCCCGCGCTGGATGTGTGCCGATGGGGTGCCTCCGTCCCCGCGGTGGGGGTCGCCGGTTGCTCGCGGGCCGGCGGGGGGCGCTGCCCCGTGGCTTGCGCTGTCCGGGGGGCGGCGGGCCCTGGGCTGCTGGCCTTGTGCCGTCTGGGGCTGTGCGGTCCTGCTGGGCTGTGGCCGGGACCTGGGCTGGGGTGGGGGGCGCGTCCCGGGGGGCTTGGCCCGGGGGCTTGCCCTTGGGGGGTCCTGGTCCCTGGGGGTACTCCTGGGGCCCGGGGTGCTTGGCCGGCTGGCCGGGCCGGTCCTGGCGGGGGTCTTCTGGGGCGGGTGGCGCGTGCCGCGCCCTTGCATACCTTCTGGTGCGGCCCCTGCTTGGGCAGTCCCCCGTGAGGCAGAGTGTCGGGGTGGGATTAGGGGGCCACATCCCGGCGGGGCGGTCTGGCTTGGCCTCTGGAGGGGGCCCTGGCTTTAAAGAACTGAAGCTCGTGGCGCGGGCGGCATCAGCATCTGGGGCGCCCGGGGGGGCTGGGTTGGGGTGCCTGGGGACTGGCGGGGGGACTCCCAGCGGCCCCCTGGTGCCTTATGCGGCTTGGGGTGTGGTCGTTCGCCCTGGGCGGGCTGCTCCTGGTGCTGCATCCATTCCGGGTCCTCCTGGCCTGGGGTCGGGTCCTTGCTGGCTCTGGGCTCACCGGCGGGTGCCCGCCGGCTGCCTGTTCGGCGTGGCTCTGGTCGTCTGCTGGGCGTGGGCTTTGGCTCCTCCGCTGGGGTCTCGGGCGGGGGGCTCTCTGGGCCCTCCCCTCGGGGGGCTGGGCGCGGGGGTGTGGGTGGTGGTGGGGGGGTGGGGGGCTGGGGGGCCTGGGGGTTGGGGGTTGGAGTCGGTGGCGTGGTGCGCTTGGTCCTTGGCTCCTTGGGGGCTTTTCGGGTGTGTATGGGGGGGGCAATGGCAGCCTCTCGGCTTGGGACCTTGGGGGCGTTCGGGGGGCTGCTTGGCCGTGGGGTGGTCGCCGGGGGCCCCTAGATCTCTCGCTCTTTCTGCTGGCCCGACTGCTTCTTCGGGCCCGGGGGCGGCTCATGGGTTTTGCAGTAGCGGCTCTTGGAATCACATTTGTCATGGACGCACTGGCCTCGGGCTGTGGGATAACACTCATACTGGGCTCAACCATAGACACGTTGTTCCCAAATACCTGTTTTATGTAACTTCCACTCACTTCCTCCTCTGCTCACAGCCACCACCATTATTCCTAAGCCGCACACTGGTCACCAGACTGGCTTGATAACACAACAATAAGCACAATATACACAACCACAATTTCACATCACATCACTTGAAACTTATTGATTATTCCCCACCCATTCGTTTTCCTATCTTGTATCCCTCCTCCCTGTTAACTCCCCCCCCCCCACCCCCCTCACCCTGGTGTAACACTGCCCTCTCTCTTTTACATCCTCCCTTTAATAAAGTATTTACCCTTCCCTAGGGAGGGCTGGTGATGGTCACAATTATGCAATGAAATAAACTCATTTATTTAATTGCAATAATAAAATATGCATTGCTGTTAAAAGATTGCACTTCTTGTAGTGTTAACCTTCAACAGCATGTGCAAACAAGGTGAAAAAAAAAAAAAAAAAAAAAAAAAAAAAAAAGTAAGTTTCATTTTTGGTAGAATTTTTTTTTTTTTACCAAAATCTGTTAATTACTTTTAATGTAATCCTGTGAACGGGCAAACAAACAAATATTAAAACGCCGGTGAAAATATGACATCCTTGGCAAAGCTTGGCAAACTAAAGTTTTGTGTCAAATAATTAGCCAACAGGTTTCGACCAATCATGGTCTCCGTCAGGTCTTTGCTGAAACATGTTGGCTTTTAAACGATTTGGCTATTACAGTAAAATTTTTTTAGTATCTCTTTTCTCATTTTGATTTTTGCAATTTAGAAGTGACTGGTTTGCCCATTTTTTTTTGACACATTTCTTCGCCCTTGTTTTTCCAAGAGCACCCAAAACTGCTATACTTTAAACACTTTGAGCAGCCAGTCATTCTCTTATTTTATCTTATTTACAAAAAACAAAAAAATTCTTAACGTCATCTGTATTTAGTTTAATTTCCATGCATTGAATCTATAAAGTCAAAAAGTTAAAAGTAATTTAGAGTCAATAGTAACTCTCATATTATGTCTGGGTGGCTTTTTGATGGCTTTTATGTTCCGTATTACATCAAGCTGTGCTAACGTGACAAGACGTTTTTCTTGGACTCTTCCCTTTGTGCAGTGCTGAACTTGACCCTCATCGACCTCCCGGGGATCACTAAGGTACCGGTGGGAGATCAGCCCGTTGACATCGAGCAGCAGATCAGAGAGATGATCATGCAGTTCATCACCAGAGAGAGCTGCTTGATCCTGGCCGTGACGCCAGCCAACACTGACCTGGCCAACTCTGACGCCTTGAAACTGGCCAAGGATGTGGACCCACAGGGTAACTACACACCAATGAGGAGTCAGTGTATAGCTTTAAAAAAAAAACTGAAAGAAGGATCCTCACTCAATGTTTGACCTTGAGCTTCAAACTCTTTAAATGTGGAAACTAATTTTCCACCAACAAGGATCGATCATGTGTTGCATTTGCAGAAGAAACGTGATGCCGAGAGCAAACAACAGAGGAGAAGGGAGAAACTAATCGATGTAAATACAGCAGGAAGAGAAAGAGAGGGGGTGAGGAATGGAAATTAAAAAAAAAAGAAGCAGCGATGTTGAGAAAGTGCTGCATGAGAAATGAGAAAGGACAAGTGATTAGAAAGTATTAGACTTTACCCATGGGCACAGTTTAACACTGAGACAGGACAGGAAGAGGAGAATCACTGGGATGGAGAAACCTCAGAGAAAGAAATCAATGAGGGGAAAAAAGTAAACAGATGAGCAACAGATTAGATAATTTAACAATAAATCAAACACAAATATATCCAAGTGATTGTGTCAATAACTACTTAATCCATTGGATGAATGGATTATAAGAAAAACTATTAAAAAAAAAAGACACTTCTTGAAGAAAATGCCAGGGAGGATGCATGTGTTGATAGTCACAGCTCGATGAAATAATGCAGAAGATATGTTGAAAACAGTTGAAATGGGTTGAAAAACATAGATATGGGCTTTCACATGTTGGAAAAGCATTGAAAGTTAAAATAAGATCAAAAAGTTGTCGAAAGGTGAAAAAGCTAAAGAAAGTATGATTGAAAAAGTTCACAAAGTTGAAAAAAAGGTAAAAAAAAAGGTGGAAAAATGTTAAAATTACTGGTTAGAGTCAGAATTGTGCATGTAGGAAGTAAAACGCATAATTTTTTGAGTGAAAAAAGGTTGCCTCCTGCATCCTCACTGATTAACTTAATAAATGAAAGAAAGTACGCAAATAAATGATGAACAAATGGTGTACATTGAATTTTTGTATAAAAAAATAATATTTTTTTTTTTTAATATTATTAAGTAACCATAACTAAACCTTGAATAAAATGCATTTATAAATTTACAGATATTAAAATGAGTGGCTGATAAATAGATGTTGAAGAAAAACTACTGTTTTTTTTTTTGTTTTTTGATAGAAAAGCACACGAACAATAACGCATATATTTACTGTGTGGATTGTATTAGAACAGGTACTGAAAATAGATACATCTGGTGATCGATTATTGGAATTTGAATTTTATTTTGGCAGTCTTCAGAAAAACATAAAAACAAAACAAACGACTCTTGAATGTCTAACTCAGGGGTCTGTAACCTTTACTCTGAAAGAAACCTCATTTCACCTGGATTAAAGTCCTCCTGGAGCTGAAGAAATGCCTTCTCAATGAAGACATTACAGTGTATTATAGTCTAAAATTATATAGAATAATGTTTGATTTAATTTGATTTAATTTATATTGATCATGTAAATGGTAACTTAAAAACTGTTTAAGATAAAATAAAGTAAATTGACATCAAGAAATAAAACAGTATCTTGCATCTTCAAATTCTTACGCATCTTAATTTACATGAATACAATGTTATGGAAATAAGAATTGTTTTTAGTGAATGTGTTTGAAAGGCTAGAAATAGCAACTTGAATTAGATAACACATGATCATGTGGTCAACACATGCTAATTGGTCATTTCTTGCCACATATAAAACGTGCATAATCAACCGTCACATTGGTGGTTAAATGAATTTGTTCCCACACAATTAAAATCTCTATTTTCTTCCAGAATAGTGTTTTTGTGGGTTTAGTTATAATACCAGGGATTTAAAACTTAAGGTTAGTCACAGGTGCAGGAAAGTTGATGGTCTGTAGATGTTGCAGGAGGTGAAGCAGGAAGATGCTGAGTCATTGCACAATGTGATTTATTTTAGGTTAACAAATTGTTACATCTTGATTTTATTTGTCATTAATCATTAATAGCTTCTGTAAAAAAATAACTCTTTATTTCAATAGTTTTTTTTTAAAGCGATAGTGATCCATTGCATAAGAGTCAAAGTGCCACATGAGGCCCCAGAGCCGCAGGTTGCAGACCCCTGTCCTAACTAATCAGCTGAAAGGATGTAGGTTGAAGCAAAAGCATATATACACACCTACCCCGTCACTAAAACAAAAACAGAACAAGGCTCTCTAGATAATATCACAAAAAAACAATTAGGAATTTAATATGACTATTTTACAATACACATTCTATATTTACAGTATATATGCAGTGTATAGATGCATATAAACACATATTATGCATGTTTAGGTTAATTGTGATATTTTGATTAAATGTGTAGGACTGAGGACCATTGGAGTGATTACAAAGCTGGATCTGATGGACGAAGGCACGGACGCCAGGGATGTGCTGGAGAACAAACTGTTGCCACTTCGTCGAGGTGCGTCGTTTGTTTTATAGTTAGTTTTCTTAAAGTTGGATGTTTTCAATCTAATCTGTTGCCTTATAATTTCCAAAATTGTGTGTTTTGTACCTTCCAGGATACATCGGAGTGGTGAACCGTAGCCAGAAGGACATAGACGGAAAGAAGGACATCAAGGCTGCTTTGGAGGCTGAGAGGAAATTCTTCTTGTCCCATCCATCATACAGACACATGGCTGAGAAAATGGGCACCCCTCGCCTGCAGAGAGTACTCAACGAGGTGACACAGATTTACACCCAGTGCTTTCCCAGGGTGCTCTTTACATAATTAATAGTAGGGTGGCCTCCTTTTTTTTTTTTTTTTTTTTTTAGAGGTTTGTGCAAAATAAACCTAAAACTCTAGTTCAGCTCACACAGGAATCTCAATTAATGCCTGTGTCATTTTTTTTTATTTTTTTCCATTTTGCCTGTTTTAGCAACTGACCAACCACATTCGGGACACACTGCCAGGTTTCCGCAGCAAGCTGCAGTCCCAGCTGTTGGCTCTGGATAAGGAAGCAGAGGAATACAGGGGATACCGGCCAGATGACCCGTCTCGGAAAACCAAGCAGCTGTTGCAGTCAGTCACTTTTTATTTTTTTTTCTCTTTTGTAGAAGTTTAAAACATCAAGTGTTACAGGGTAACTAATTATAAACGGTTCGATTAGGCAGAAATAGTTTGTTGTCTTTCATTTGATGATGCTTTGTGTTTTGTTTCGTTGTGTATTAGGATGGTGCAGCAGTTTTCTGTGGACTTTGAGAAGAGAATTGAAGGTTCTGGTGATCAGGTGGATACTGTGGAGTTGTCCGGTGGAGCCAAAATCAACCGTATCTTTCATGAGCGTTTCCCGTTTGAACTGGTCAAGGTGAGATCTGCACCAATTTTTAAAAATCTTTAAAACAATATAAAGAGGAGCCTTAACAAGAATAATGTGTGGGGCAAATTTAGTTTTCCAAAAATATCTGTAATAATATTTTTTAAAACATACATCTATATATTTCGCCTGTGCAACATGCATTTCACAGCATGCCTATTAAAAGAAAAAAAAAAAATTTCAAAACAAAAGACAAATACACCATGAGAGACAATGAGTATATGTTTATTTTTGACCAGCTGTCCACAATCCACCCAGTAGAGGTCCGTGACCCACTTTTGGCTCCCGACCCACCAGTTGAGAATTATTGGTATAGATTTTATTGATTATTTTGCTGTTGCTTTATAGTTTTAGTTCAAACTTCCATTTTTCTAACCCTTCAAATTTATTTATCAATTGTGCATTTCATTTTATGTACAACACTTTGTACGTTTATTTTAAAGTGCTCTATAAATAAAGTTTATTATTTTATTATTATTTTCCTAATCCTGCGCATTTTCATTATCAATTGTGCATTTTATTTTATAAATAAAATACAGCACTTTGTACTTTTGTTTGATAAGTGCTCTATAAATAAAGTTTATTATTTGATTATATTTTTTCTAATATGGGAGAATAAAACCTAATGAAAACTTCTCTGGACTTTTATTCAGGATAAATTGAAACTAGTGTTTCAATTGTTACCTCTTTAGTCTGTCATTGTGTTGACACACTGTTATTATATTAACTTGTACATTTTCTTTTGTAACTTGATCTCTTGAAAGCTTCACTAATGTTAGTGCCATTTTGAGCCACAAACAGCATTACGTGTAGTTCAGTTTCCGTAAGTGCTCTTATTATTAATTAAGGTGATGCTGTTATAAAAATGTTTCTTTCAGGAAAACATGGATTCGTCGCAAAGTAAAGGGAAGATAACTAATTTCTTGTTGAACATACATTTTTCTGTTTTTTTTCAGATGGAGTGTGATGAAAAAGAGATGCGCCGCGAGATCAGTTATGCAATCAAGAACATCCACGGTATCAGGTAGGTGTTCGTGCATTCATTATATCAGAACACAATCTGTGTAAGCGTTATCCATCATTAAATCTAGTGCTTTCCCATTTTCCCTTAGACAGAGCACGCAAATACGAATAATTCATAACCTGAGTTAGATTGCAGTTTGAGATCAAGTAGATTTTAACATTGCTAATTTGCTCAAAAATGTGATATCACAGCGCAGCATGCAATAAATCGAATTCAAAAACAAGAACAAAAGGGAATTCATTTAATATTTTTAAATCGCTGAAACATTTACAGCCCAATACTTTGTGTAGATTGCTTTTTCTTTTTTTTTTTAAAGACCTAAACAGAATTAATACGATCATAGGAACAAGATGCTATTTGGATTTCTATTGGCGTAAAAATACAAAGTTTGAAAGCAGGAGTACATTTTCTGTATTTTCCCTTTTTAGCTCTCTGACTGCTTCTGATTCAGCCACCATTACCAAAACAATTCCCTCAGAAAATCTGCTATCTAAAAAAAAAAGCAATATTTTTAGCTTGAATCTTTCCAAAAACAAAAAAACAAAGGTTGGCAATTCCCCTTGTTCACTATTCCAACTGAAATCAAAAGCAGAGCGACCAGGATAAAAAACAAAGAGGATCATTTCCCCAGTTTGGAAAATTCTTCTCCTCACTGATTATTTTCTTTATTGGAAACAAGGACTGGACTTTTCACCCCAGACATGGCGTTCGAGGCCATTGTGAAGAAACAGGTGATAAAGTTGAAGGAACCCTGTGTGAAATGCGTGGACATGGTCATCCAGGAGTTGATAAACACTGTACGACAGTGCTCCAACAAGGTAAAGCTTTGACTCAAGGGGCTTATTTGTGAAATTGGAAGATGAACTGAAATGTGACGATACGCACCTTATTTTCTGGCATACACATTCCTTGCACTGATGGGAATGTTGGGTTTATCCTTCCAGCTGGACTGTTACCCCATGCTGCGTGAGGAAACGGAGAGAATTGTGACTTCCCATATTCGGGACAGAGAGAGTCGTGCCAAGGACCAGGTAACAGCACATTCATCCTGGTTGAGGAAACAATTAATAGAAATGATGTCAGAGACTGTCCATCAGCTTCCTAAATGTATGGCAGCATGAATAAAGAAAGTGCTTCAGACTCACTTTAGCCAGCCTTAACAATCAGCTGTGATCTCTGAAAGTATTTCTGACTCAGCTGATACAACTTTCCCTAAATGATTTGTCCCTGAGGTGTTCAGATTGATAACATACACGGAGTCTGCAGGGTTCTGGCAAGGGGAGCATTGCCCCTCCTTGGGTCAAAGGTTTTTATTACAGTTTTCCCAAATTATTAAACAAAAAATACAATTCTTAATATAATGTACATAATATACAAGTATTTTAAGTGCCATAAAACAGGATGTATTACTGTTAGTTTCATGTCACAGATGTTAGTTCTGCCTCAGGTGTGTAGTATAAGTTTTCAGTGAAATGGCTCCAAACTTTTGAATCTTTAGGTTGGTTCTTCTGTTGCACAATTCTACCTAACAATGTAAATAGTGAAGATGCACTGCACCCAGCAGTTCATTTATGGTACTGCAGTAAAATGAAGAAGAAAGTGGCTGCAGGACTGATTTCATCATGAAGTTACAAAATTAATTGTTGCGTTGACGTACATTTTTGTCGTCAACATCATCAATTATGTTACTAATCATTTTTGCATTATTGTGTATATTAAACACATTGTGGTTGGTGTGAATCTCGAGACGGTCTATATATTTAATTAACTTTTTTTCTTTTGCTCCCCCTGGCAAGAATCTCAAACTATGATTTATAGATATAAAGTACTGTATCATCTGCATAGTAGTGAACATATTTGCAGTTCCCTGCGAAACAGATAATACTCAGTTAAAATAGTTCACAAATGTCACCATACTCTCAGTGAATATCTGAACATTGGAGTGACAAATTTAGTTATATCTTAATATCTTTGCAATTTCCTCCTGGGACTCTGATTCTGTTTCTGTTTCAAGTTTGATTTTTTAATATTCTTTTGCTTAAATATTGAGTTTCTGTTTGATTAAAGAGAAGTTCCCAATGCCAGGACCTCTAGAAAAGTTTCCATGGTTAAGAATTGGCTATGGCTTTTATTTTGAAACTGGAACATGTGTCAAGCTAACTTTCTGTCACTTCATATTAGCATTTAATTGACAAATGCTAGCAAATCCAGCTGAATGAGGACCACTTTCCGCTATTCGAGTGACATTAGATTGAGCAAAAATAAAGTGTTTACCTAACACAATGTCTCAATGCTTGAATTTAAAGTTATTAGAGATGAAGACATGGTGTAGGCCTCATAGATCAATTCATCAAAGATCATTTGCTTTAAAAAAAAAGGATGTAAATGTTTGAATTTGCTGCTCGAAAGTTTGTTTTGATTTCACGTAAACTGATGCACTGAAGTGTTTTTACATCATTCTTACTGATATTTCTTGTCAAAGTGACTTCCCAACACATTTCTGGTGTTTCCATGGACTGAGAGTCTATTTTCGAGTTTAAAAATGAATGAAGACTCCACATCCCAAAATGCAATGTGTGAAACATTTCCAAAAAAAAAAACAATGATAATGAATTTTAATTAAGTTTTTACATTGGAGATGAAAAAAATACTTTTGAGCTGCAATTTCAACCTTTTACATGTTCTTTTATTGATCTATGTGGCCTATGTGTTTATCTGATCAAAAGTAACGGCTTCCAGCAGCTTCAAATTAATGTACAAATAAACATTTGATATAATTATAAAAAAAAAAAATAATCAGAATCAGAAATGTTTTTAATGGCCATGTACAGTTTTAAGGACAGTACAAGGAATTTGTCTTGGTAGTTGGTGCACAAAACAAACAACAACAAAAAAAAAAATAAAGAAAGAAAAAAAACAAAGAACAACCCAGCAACAATAATAATAATAATAATGATAAATAGAAAGGATGAGGGATCAATAAAGGATATATATATATATATATATATATATATATATATATATATATATATATATATATATATATATATATATATATATATACATACGGTGCAGCAGATAATGTCATCATGGAGGTGGTGATCGGGTGGGAGGGGTTCAGTGGGTGACTTGAGGTGTGTTCATGTGGATGGTGGCAGAGGGAAAGAAGCTGTTTTTGTGTCTGGAGGTTCTGGTCGGTGATGTCCTTGATGTGGGAGAGCATGAGGCGTTCAAAGGACTTCATGACCACAGATCATGATATAATAATAAATAAATAAAATTCCTTTAGCTGGGGAGCACAAGTTGCCAAGAAACTCCTATCTAAATTCATAATGCATTAAAATAATGCAATAATAAATATAAATAATACAATAAATAATAATATAATATATAATAAAGTAAATGTAATATATACAAATGTAATAAAATAATAAACAATAATAAAATAAATGCAATAAAAACAAATATGTGAATTTTTGTTGTTGCTTTTTTTTTTTAGCTTGATAGCACAAATGCAGTACATATTCTGTATCATTCCAGGTTTTGCTGTTGATTGACATCCAGCTTTCGTACATCAACACTAACCACGAGGACTTCATTGGCTTTGCAAAGTAAAGATTCCCTTTCCTAACACTGTTTAAGCTACTAAATAAATCAGACTGAGTAAAGCTAATGTTTGATTAGAGGACCTTTTGCACTGATAATAACTGAGTGCCTCTTCCTCCTTCATGTTCACCTTGTTCTCCTTGTCCTCCCGCCTCTCTGGGTTCTCTGTGGCTACATGGCAGCGCCCAGCAGAGGAGCAGTCAGACCAATAAGAGCCAGGGTGCAGCAGTAAATCAGGTGAGCGTTCTTCATGTCTTGTACCACATTAAAACATCGATGCCCAACAGCCACGTTACCACTTGATTAGATCTTTTGTTTTGCTCGAAAAGTTTTCAAAAATACATTTCACCCTTTTTTCTTTTTTACTTGTCTGTTGTTTTTTTTTTCATTTATTTTTTTTCTGCCATTGGGTGTAGATCAAATGAGTAAAAGAGTCACATTTTGGCTTGTGTTGCTGCTTCTTGCCACCATTGCCACTGCTGTAGTTGAGACATTTCCCTTTGTTTGAACCCCTCCTGTGTCATCAAGGTGCCACTTTTGCATTTCATCCCTATCCCTTAGTGAGAATCTCAGCTGCCCTCTTTTGCGTGTTGGTGAGTATTGTTTTTTGTGGGTTTTTTTGGTTTGCCATTTTGTGTCTTGTGTCCGCAGTAACACCTTGACGCCTGTGTGTGGTGCTCTCCAGCACTGCTGCTGCTCTAAGAAACCTGTCATTTTCCTCATTTTCCACCAGAGCAGGGTCAAGAATACTTAGTGTCTTTTAATTCAAGTTAAATCCAACTATTTGTAACTTATCAGAGCCACATGTTGCCTAAAGTCCCCATAATTCCTTGGTGTTGCAGGCTTCATCTCCTCCTGCATCTGGCCTGATTGTAAGAGTTTACTCTCTAACCATTTACTCTCTAACACCCACCTCCTCCCACCAAGGCCTGCAGACTACAAGGATTTGCCAGATAAATATAAAATAATGAAATATTAATAATAATAATAATAATAATAATAATAATAATAATAATAATAATAATAATAATAATAATAATAATATTATTATTATTATTATTATTATCATTATTTCTCAATGGGTGGATGCCAAATAATGGCTTCTGTCATGGTTTCAACCAGGGTTGGGGTCAGTTATAATTAATAATGTATTGGATTTATATAGCACCCTTTTTTGGTGACTCAAAGCGCTTTACATGGCATTATTCTTTCACTCCACACTTAGTGGTGGTAAGCTACTATTGTAGCCAAAGCTGCCCAGGGCAGACTGAAAGAAGCGAGGCTCCCTCCGACCACATTTATGCTAATTGTAATTGCGTTGTTGATAATTAATTACAGTTATGGCATAATTAGAATTGTAGTTTTATATTTAAAAATTGAGTTTAGATAATTGACTGTGTAATTGTATTTGCCGTGAAAATTCTCTAAAGAAATTGTCAATTATAATTTAACGCAAAACTGGGGTACCATATTACAGTTCTATGTACAGTTAACAATTATTAAAATATGTTTAATATCAAGCTTTCCCACATTTTTATCATTTAAAAAAAATTTAATCCAGGGGTATACAGACACGAGAAAAGGCTCACACCAAAAATATTCCAAGCTATATTTTCATTGATTAGGAGCCTAACAAGGTAACCAATAGATATTAGATGATAGATATTTGTTTATAGTGTATTTTACATCTGATTTAGGACCTGTTATCATAAGAGATGCTAACAGAAAGCTAACACAAGACGAAGGTTAACTTTTACTAGGTTTTGTATTTCAGGCTCAGTAAATGTGATTAATTGTAATTGAACTTTAGAAATTGAGAACATAAAAAATGTTGTAATTTAATTGTAATTGGAAAAAAAAAAATGCACTGTCACTGTAATCGTAATTGAACATAATTGAAAACGTAATTGTAACTGAAAAAGGTAATTGACCCCAACCCTGGTTTCAAGGACTACAAATCGCTGTAACCCAATAATAACCAGCTGGCTCCTCGCCTGCAGGCCTGTTTACGAAGGGCTCGTAGGGTTAATGCATCTAACACAGAGGACGCTCACATGCTTTATGGTTGTCCCTCATACACTAAAACACAGTTGGCACTTACGAAAGCTAACACGGGCCTCTGCTGAACACACTGCACCCACCACACACACTTGCTTGCTTGGCTCGGAGTGAAATCAAGACAGATCGGCTGTGTCTTTTTAACCACCTTTAACAAAACAACTTGTCTTATTAATATTGAGGTCAATGAGTCAATGTGATGAATATGTAAATAGCAAAAAATGGATTGAGCTACTCTGATGTCATACCCTTACCTCGTCCTCAGGTGATTCGCAAAGGCTGGTTGACCATTAACAACATCAGCATCATGAAAGGTGGAGCTAAGGAGTACTGGTTTGTGCTGACAGCAGAGAGCCTCTCCTGGTTCAAGGACGATGAGGTGAGCTCCGAGCATCACACCACAGATATACTGTCCATGTTATTGTGTGCAGTAAAGGGTGTGAATACCAGAGGTGTAAAGAGTACTGACAGATCTTACAAAATGTAAGGGCACCCTATTTTTTGGAAAAATTGCGATGAAATGTGCAATCCGGATTCGATCTGGATTAAACTCAGTGGTGTAATTAAGAAACCAACCCGACAAAACTGAGTGAATTTCATAAAGATCGATAAATGGTGGAACGAGATATGAATTGTTAGAATTTCACCAATAATGGGGATTTTTCAGGGCTTTTTAGTGATTTTTCATTTTTTGAAACTGATTAAGAATCAGTAAATTGATCTGGATTCCCTCCAAAATGAGTGGAATCTTCCATGGTGTATGGTCTATCTTTGGGTAAATTTTTACCAAAATCCATTCAGTACTTTTATTTTTTTTAGAACTTTTTTTATTATTTTCCATGTGTAGACAACTGGTGCATTTTCACGTTAAGTATTTTTGATGTAATCCTGCTTACAGACAAACAAACGGAAAAAGGGCGGTGAAAATGAGATGTCTTTGGTAGAGCTTGGCAAACTAAAGTTCTTATAGATACTGTATCTATATTTTATTTATTTAGTTTATATTGCAATTAATCTATAATGTCCAAAAGTAAAAGTCATTTAGAGTCGATAGAAACTGGCTATTCGTCAGAGGTGTAAAGAGTACTGATACTACTCAAGTACAAGTACTGTTACTTGATTGAAATTGTACTCAAGTACAAGTACAAGTAAAAAGTAGCTCAATTAAATAGTACTCAAAGTATAAGTTACCAGTTACTTTTACCCCCCACGTTTATTTTTGGTAATAAATCTTACAACAGTTCCCTTACATACAGTAAACATCTCATGTATAAAAAGGAACAAACCAAATCTTACACATTTGTAACTTAATTTATTTTCCACAAAGGCAAAAGGTTTGTTAAAATGTACAATTATTTTTAAAAATAAGCTAACACCAATAAATTAAATTTAAAAAAAAACACCAAATGTACAAACTGTGCCATGCTATATGTGCTAATGTGGGAAACAAAAAGGGAGTTGTTTAGAAATGGCACGACTAAGAACATATGGATTATGTTCAACGTGCCTTCATAAACTGCTGACATGAAATAAAATTTTAAAAAATTAACCACAAGTAAATGATAATTTACTCAGCACAGGTTGGGTGTAGAAATGTAATGAATTACTTTACTTCTTTTAAAACGTACTTAAGTACAAGTAAAATGACTGATTTAGAAATAATCTAAAAAAAAGTCTGAGTACCTATAAAAGAAATGTGAGTACGTGCGCAGGGATTGAATATGTCCAGCACATGCAGAAGCTCCTGAGCATTAACCTCTTTGTTTTAGTTTTATTGTCTGCAATTTACAGTTTGAGTTCACTTTAACTGCTTTCATTGTGTTGTTTTTGGCAGCAGCAAACATATGCGTTTAGCTGGGGTGGGGGTGGGTGGGGGGGGAGCAGTAAGACTGTACTGTAACCTACCCAGTGTGTGACTTTAGCAGCAGCTCGGTCATAAGTTTTATGCTCAATGTTTAGTAAAAACTGAATCTTCAAAAATCATGAGAAAACAAACGTAAACATACTCACAAACACAAACCTATGAATGAGAAATAATAACAAACAAATGAGTCATTTTTTCCATCCTATTTCACTCATTATTATGTTATTAGCTTTGATTCAATTTAATTCTAGTCCTTAAAAAGTCTGAGATTTGGATTTTCAATGGGATTTGTTCTCTTGGTGTAAGGCAGTGTTTTTCGACCTTGGGGTCGGGACCCCATGTGGGGTCGCCTGGAATTAAAATGGGGTCACTTGAAATGTCTAGTAAATTTTTTTTTTTTTAAATTAAAAAAAACTTAGGTTAAAAAAAAAAAAAAAATTGCTTAAAATTGTATATTTCCATTTTTTAATGACTCTTTTTCAAATTAACACATCACACACAATACATATCAAACAACAGTTTTCTATACTTTTACTATTTATCCGAGATGGTGCATCTTGTCACTGGGGTCACTGAACATTTGTGATATCAAAATGGAGTCACGATCCAAAAAAGTTTGTGAATCCCAGGTGTAAGTTTTTAGTTTTGTGTGTGTATGACTGTTACTGGCCATTTATGAGATGTGTATCATGCCTTCAACACTGAGTACGTAGGGATAATCTCTACAATGATCCAATGATGAGGCGGATGGATAAGATACTGTGAATTATACAAACGTATGCATACCAGAGGCTCTTTAGTGTAGAACTGTAGTACTTTATTTTAATTTTTTTCAAAAGCCACTGAGGAAAGTAACAGAACAGCAAAAGGAACAGCAAACATTGATTTGAATGTGGATTTGGGGTTCGTCCTGTGGGCTGTGTTTGCCGGGCTGACGCCTGTCTGCCTGTCTGTGCCTGCTGTACAGGTTAGAGGATATTCTGCACAGCAAGTGTAGATAGGCAGACACACTGCAACTCTTTCAGCATAACGTACTGGACGATAAAACGAGACAGTCAAAAATAAATCCTAATAAAAAAAGGAAATATAGGTTTAAGTTGCTTCAGTTTAGTATGTGTAAGTTTAGTCAGGTTCATGCAATTTTAGACATTTTTTTTAAAAAGTTGCCATGATGGAGGAGTTTGATTTAGGAATTCCATATGTGGCCGTGGTTCTGTTTGACTTTCCGTCGTCCCGTCGTTTGTTCTCTTTTGTCTGTTTCTTCCCTCTCCACCTATTTCCTCTGAGAGTTGAGGCATTTTGCTTCTTTTTTTGCAAATGTTGGAATGAGGCCAATTTGCACCAAATGTTCACTCACAGACAGAAAAAAATATATGAAAGCACATTCAGCCCCCAGACAAGCAAAGTCTCCACAGATTGTTATTTGAGACGTTTGTGCGGTAATGTTGGAAATTATAGACTCCACTGGGTTGGCCTTGTTTACTTCTGTGTTGCACTTTCTATACAACACATATTCAACTTTCTCTTTTAAATCCTTTTTTTTAATGGAGGAACAGTTCAGTAAAATACAGAAAGCATGTCATATTTTCAATATTTCTCCGTTGACTTGCACAAAGGCTGCACACAGCCTCCATCGCCTCACACGCTCCATTTTTGGCCACCCACTGAAATAACTTAACTAGAGGTGTCTGATGGTATTTTTTAAACTCCGCTTGATTGATTGGTCATTCTTTCCTTTGGCCCGCGTTTGATGCTTTGCAGCCACATTTGCTCCTCCCCCCCCTCCCTCAAACTGGACCACATCTTCATCAGATCCCCACTAGCTGCAGCCTTCATTCAAGCTATAAATCATGTGAGCTTGCTTTGTTGGGAGTTCAAATCTAAAGTCTTTCCAGCAGTGAATTTCAGGTATATTTTTGACTCGTGCAAATGTGCGGTTAGTGTTGGAAGTGTGATATGAGTTTTATTCCAGAAAGAATGGAATAGGCAGTAGTAAAATACAGATTAAAAAAAAAACAAAAAAAAAAACAGGTGAATGAGTTTACAATGGCTCAGTGGAAGCAAGACAGGCAAAACTTGCTTATCAAGAGGCTTGAAATCATGATAATAAGACAGAGAGAGAATGAGAGAGAGTGAGACACACACATACACACAAAGAGAGATTGACAGCAGAGTTGTCCATGCCCAGTCTAACCAATGTGCAGACTACTGTACACCAGTATGACAATGAACAGGTAGTCTGAACACTGGGTGGACGGAGCCGGAGTGCAGCAGCCATGGGCCTTGTGTGCAGTTCTCTGCCATTCCAGATGCTGACGCCTCTGCCTCACTCCTTTGAAGCTGCAGGAATCCCAAAACCTTTCAAAAAAGCAAAGCTTTGCCTCATCCGTGAGCCGCCTTTCCCCCCCCCCACTTCGATTTTCTGGACTTTGTTTGTTTGTTTTGATTGGGATTGGAGGTCTTGGCGAAACCCCCGCGATCCAGTTTTCGGTCACGCCGGCCATGAAGAGTATCCAGCCTTGACGTGGCATATTCGCTCAGACGACTGGGACCGAATGGCTCGTGCGTTCAGGGAGGAGATATTACAAAAAAAGAGGGAAAAAGAGAGACGAAGGGGGGAATGGGGGAGTGAGTGAGCGAAAAAAAAGGAGAGGAAAAGGGAGGAGACCTGTGTGACCATATATGGGTTGTCGTGACCCCATGGGGAATAAACCACCAAAAGAGTCTGAAGAGATTTCTTACCCTCTGAGGTTTTTTTTCTCTCTCACCAACTCCTTTAATTCTTACCTGCGACTTCGTATACCGCCACTTCCCACACCGTCAGACCAGAGGGAGACTATATCTTCTGCAAAATCTTTCGCAAGTCCACAACATCAGTGTTACTTCTCCTTCTGGTTCACCCGCTGCCACTTTAACTTCTCCCTCCTTCTCTGCTGCGTCTGTGTGTGCTGCTATAAGCACTACCAGATGTTGAGTTTTAACGCCAGGCTGTCATTTAATCTCTCGCTCTCTCCCTCCTTCAAAAAATGAGGCAGGAAGTGGGCCCCTCTGGAATGGAAAGAAAAAATATTGAAAAAATATTGAGGGGGAGGGATAAAAGAAAAAAGACAGAGGGAGGTAAAAAAAAAAAAAAAAAGATGGAGGCTAGAATGGAAATGAAGGCTTTCTTAAGCATCAAGATCCTCTAAAAGTTTTATTTGAATCTCCACAATCGTCTTCCTCACGCTCGTCAAACATCGTTTCAGAGAAAAGCAAAACCTCCTGATCTCGATTTTCTTTCTTTTTTCTTTTTTTTATGCCATCTTTGCCAAAATGTGTGCATTCACTCAGAGCACGCAAAATGTACCAAGAGGAATTACTGCGTCTTGACCCACGCACTAATGACTTCCACATGTGCTTTTTCTCCTTTGCTGTTTCTGCGCCCACCCCCCTCTTACCTCCAACTTTCATTTCTCCCCCATTCCTTCTCCCTCCAATCACCCCTACCCCTCTCCCCTCACCGCAAATTCTCTCTCTCTGCTTTTTCTTTTGTTTTTATATAACAAACTGAAATTCTCTACCAGCAAATTCAAAAAGAGACACCTCAGAAGTTGTTGATTTAAAGGTGGATTTGATTGTGATCAATACCTTTTGGGTTTTTCCTCCCTCCCAGGAGAAGGAGAAGAAGTACATGCTGCCCCTGGACAACCTGAAGGTCCGTGATGTGGAGAAAAGTTTCATGTCAAGCAAGCACATATTCTCCATCTTCAACACAGAGTCAAGGTTGGAAGCAAGACACACACACTCCGTCATTCAGTTAGAAGAAGGTTTATATCAGGGGTTCTCAACTGGACTCACCCAGGGACCCACAATTTGCCACGGTCATTAAATTGTGACCCACTTTTTTTTTTGTTTGTTTGGATTCAACAACCAAATTTTCAGTAGTTTTTACAAAAAAAGGCTGTTGAAAACACACATATAATTATTTTTAAAACATAAATCTATATAATTTCCTGTGCAACATGCATTTCACAGCATGCCTGTCAAAAAAAAAAAAAAAGGGTCCGTGACCCACTTTTGGGTCCCAATCCACCAGTTAAGAATTGCTGGTTTATATTGCAATTATTTGCAATGTTGTGTTTGCACATGTGACAGAAAACAACTGTGGCTACAGACGGACTGTGAGAGAATATTTCTTCTTCTTCTAATTCTTCCACGTGTATTTTAACAGAATTGAATCATTAATTTTTTAAAGGAAATGAAAACAAGCGTATTATTCATAAATATTTGAGTTTTTCCTAAAATACCCGCTCGTATGGTGTTCACACTCAGGAATGTGTACAAGGACAATCGCACCTTGGAGTTGGCCTGTGACTCACAGGAGGATGTAGACAGCTGGAAGTCATCTCTCCTTCGTGCGGGGGTCTACCCCGAGAAGACCGTCACGGTTTGTTTATGTTATTTCTATTGAGATACAAATGCTTATTCGGGCCAACAGCATAGATAACCACTGTTATCTATAGTTTATGACAGCATTCTGTGCTGATTTCACCATTTGTTTGATCTAAACACACATTATAAACACTAAAAAAACTGGAAAAAAACACCATTAAAATACTGTTTACTGACTCATATAAACATATATTCTTGTAAACCCTTAAATTTCAAAATAAAATAATAATCAGTGAGCACATTCCTGTCTCTGTTCAAAGGTGGAGAGTGAGAGCACCACCACTGCAGATAACTTTTCCATGGACCCTCAACTGGAGCGGAAAGTGGAGACCATTCGTAACCTGGTGGATTCATACATGGCTATTGTCAACAAGTGCATCCGGGATCTAATGCCCAAAACCATTATGCATTTGATGATAAATAATGTAAGAAAAATATGTTATACATATAAAGACATCTACTCATGTATGAAAAATATTATTAGTAATACTTATTAATAAGTACATTGATCATGATTTATATTGATAAATGAAAATATATGTGGTATAGTGTTATTTTTTGGACAGCATATTTTCATTTAGATTTAGTCATAGTATTTTGATTAAAATGCATCTTATTTTCATCAGTTATCATCTAGTTTTAGTCAACTAAAGGACATTAAAAATGTGTTACAGATATAGTTGACTAAAATGAAATGTAAAGCAAGATTAAATTACCATGTATTAACCTGATGTGGGTTGATATTAATGTTTGTAAATACACACAGACAAATCTGATGTGATACTTACTTCCTATTGGATCACTTACCGGCTTGTCCCGCCTTCCACGCAACAAAAGGAGTTTTTGTTTGGATACCTTACAAAAATGAAACTTAGTTCCGATTGGATTTTATCATATGTGAACATTATAGTTACATTTTAGTTTGCATGTATTCCTTTAAATGCTCATAGTCTCTTTCGTGTCATTTAAAAAAAATGTAATTGATGAAAACTATGATGAAATTCTTAGTCAGCAAAATGATCACTGGCACCGCTGTACTTTGTCCTTGTTCCTACGTTTTCAAATGTCTACCCCCACCACTAGGTGAAGGACTTCATCAATGCAGAGCTGCTGGCCCAGCTGTACTCTGCAGGTGACCAGAACGCCCTGATGGACGAGTCCCAGGAGCAGGCCCAGAGGAGGGATGAGGTGCTCAGGACCCACCAGGCCCTGAAGGAGTCTCTGGCCATCATCGGAGACATCTCCACCTCCACCATCACTGTTCCCATGCCTCCACCTGTTGACACGTCCTGGGTGGGAGGAACCACTGGTGGTCGCAGGTAATACAATGGTAGAAAGATTAAATACTGGGAGACAGGATTGGGGTCAATTACATTATTTAATTACAATTACTGACTTAATTATCCATGTCCAATTACAACTCAATTACGATTATGGTGACCGGCATTTTTTCCAGTTACCATTAAAATTGAAATGATTATTTTTCCCCAGAAAGTCAATTACAGTTACATTCTCAATTACTGAAATTCAATTACAATTAAGCTTCTTGTGTTAGAGTTCTGTTAGCATCTCTTATGATTACGGGTCAATTTTGACCCATGTCTTAAATCAGCTGTAAAATACACTAAAGAATCTCATTGTTACCTTGTGTCACTATACCCCTCGATTTCTATTTTTTAAATGCTAAAATATGAAACATATTTTAATAATTGTTAACTACGTACATGTAAGCCATAGAAATGCAACATGATTCCCCAGTTTCGCGTTTAATTCAATTGTAATTGACAGTTTTTATAGAATTTCCATGCCAATTGCTATTAAAAAGTAAATTATCTGAACTCAATTACAATTCAATTAAGATTACAACAGCAACAGATTTTATAGTTACATCATAACTGTAATTAATTCTCAATT
Source organism: Gouania willdenowi (assembly GCF_900634775.1). Lineage (NCBI taxonomy): Eukaryota > Metazoa > Chordata > Actinopteri > Blenniiformes > Gobiesocidae > Gouania > Gouania willdenowi. Next base: position 13,470,282 of record NC_041060.1, on the reverse strand, counting down.
ACGCAATTACAATTATAATTGACCCCAAACCTGCTGGGATTTTAAGCTGTGTTAATTCCTATATATATATCTTTGATCCCAGGTCTCCTCCACCTAGTCCCACTGCCCCTCGGAGAATGTCGTCAGGCCAGCGTCCAGGCCCACGAGGAGCTCCGCCTCCACCAAACCGCCCAGGACCTCTTGGGCCCTTCAATAATAGCGCTGACAGCCCTCAGGCCCCCAGTCGTCCTAACAGGGCCCCTCCTAGCATCCCAAAGTGAGTAAACTCCTCCTCTAGTGATGGAATGTAGAAGTAAAAAATAAATCAAGCAATAGAAATACCGCAAAATAATCCAAAAAGCACAATTATATTTATTTTCTACATAGAAATTTTAGTGTCAAATTCAAATACCTAAACGAGTATGGTTAATAAAAGGATATTAATGACTTAAAGTTGGAGTTTGTGTATTTATATATATTCTTAGTGGATTTCTAATGGCTGCTATGCTGGATGTGTTTTTGTGGAAGCAAAGAACAAAGGGCCCTGTCCACACTCTAATCTGCTCAGATGTAAATCTGAACAAATACTCTTTATCTGGCTTTAGATTAGTATTAATACTTTTTCAACCATTAACATTAAATCCTAAATTCTATAGCAAGTCAGCAGCTCGCCAATAGGTTAGGCCACAAGAGATGAAATCTATTATTAGCGCTGCACTCTTTGTAAGTTATGTACTGAAATTAATCCGTGTAAATGTGTGTGCAGCGCTATTTGGCTAAAATGTGCCTGAGAGAACAGGGATGGGTTGTTTTTAGCAAAACTCATGATGTAATGTGATACTCTCAGACAAATAATGTTTTTCATTTTTAATGAAAACAAAAAGAAATCATGTTAGCACCTTTAGCAGTTAGCATGCAGTGGCAATCTGTTACCTTAAACAAGTTAAAGGTCCATGTTATGCTATTTTTCACCCATCTCCATTTGTTCTAAGAACCCCAAAAACATAGTATTTGAGGTTTATTTTCCCAAACTCGCCTGTTTTCCAGAGTTTTACTTCTGAAAAGTCACTTTCTGAGCAACTCTACACAAACAGGCTGATTTGCGGCGTAGTTATGCATATTCATGAGTGGGCGTGTCTATAGACAGGACACTGACTCATGCTGCTTTATAAGCACGAGACAGAGCGTGGGGGTGGGGCGTTCGCCTGTACATACATAGACTGTAGAAAATACATACATAGCACTGCGCGAAGGACGCTGAAATGCTCACCTTCGTGGGCGTGTCTGTTTACATGTCAATCACGGCAGAGAGCTCCCTGGAGGCGTGGCTTCTCCAGCTCAGTGCCGTGTCAAATTCGTCATCAAAGTCGGAAAGCGTCATCAAGTTGGAGCGAGGTGTTTGGGCTCGCCCTGCTGTAATCACCCTCTAACTAACGATTGAGGGAATCAGTGAAATAAACACTTTGTCCATGTGTATGAAGCCCAAATAGCACTTTTATTATGTTTAAAACACAGAAAAGTCCATTTAACATAACATGGGCCCTTGAAACAAACTGCTAAAATCTATTACACTTCACCAGCTAAACAGGCTACAGCCATTTACAACCTCTATTATGAATTAAACATCCTATGTTAGGCCACTCAGACAAGATACGTGATTAAAAATGGAAATCAAGGAAAACAACAACCTTCTATACTGTATGTTAATGAACACAGCTGAAAAACTGTTTATAATTGGGGTTTAATATATTCATTTATTCTGTGTTAATTTTCCATCTTATTGGGGATAAGGTCAGGTCAATGTCATTCTTAGGCCTAGGGCTCAGCTTTGGTGCCCCTTATTTGAGCTATGGGGCCCTATGCATTTGCATAATCTGCATATCGCTGGAAACGGCTCTGAAATAACAACTTTGACTTTCAAAGGTTGACTATTTGTTCTAAGGTACAAAAGCGATTTTTTTCAAACCCTAAACTAAAAACATAGGCACTTCATATAGACCATTTCATCCACTAATCCACTTGCCACTGCAGCTGAGCCCAGGATAAGATGATGCAATAAGAATAATATATGTGCAAAAAATACATCTGCACACCTGGATCAATGCAAGTAAAATATTTATTTGCCAAGGTTTGGGTCAGAGGACCTTCATCAGGGTAACAAACAGCATGGGTACAATGAACAGGCTTATACGTATAATACAGGAAATCAGTCATGCCTTTGCTACACCACTCCTGATTACATGGGAGATGTAGTTCAGAAGCAGGAGGAGGAGGAGGAGTTTGTAGTCCTGACTGCTCAGCAATGAAAAAAGTAAAGTAAGGAAGCACAATAGATATCCATCAGAATATATACATAAAGACAACTAAATATAGCGAAAATGGATGAGGACATTACTTATACATCAGGCAGACCGTCAGTGCCTAAAACCCTTTTAGATATTAGAATAAAGCACTCATGTCAAAATCTACATTAAAGCCCTTTGGGTGTAGAGAGTCGAGTGTGTGAATCCAAAACAGTTCTTTTCGGCACAATATTTTGTCAATGTCTCCTCCTCTCAGCAAATGTACATGTTCAGGAAATAATAATAAAATGCAATAAGACGGCAAGCATCTTGTGTATCTGATTTATTCGGTTGTGGTAATTTTATAATTTGTAATGTTTTGTATGAAAAGAGCTGCTGGATGTTAGCAACATACAGGTTTCAATTTACAAAGAGCCAATCCCTACATCCCTGGTACCTAATACAAATCTTTGTATTTCTTAATTTTGAGGCCCCTTTTTTTCAGCACTATTTGTTAGGGATGTAACGATTAATCGTAAGGCAGTTAAAAATCGATTCATAGGTATCACAATTCACATCTATACTGTGAAAATTGAATCGCAGTACTTTTTTTTAACCAGCAGAGGGCGCTATCCAGAAGTGTTGGCAGCGGGCGGAATCTGCTTATACTTTCTTTCTGGCCGCCTTCTACTTTTAAACATGTTCATGAATGATTCCTTACCCCTTTAGCACCAAAAAATATCTGTAATATTACGTGAATATTTGTAAAATCACGTTTTTCTATTAGCTCTGTCTGCTAGCATAGCATATCTTCTTCACTGCAAGACCACTGGGTTACCAGCGCCCTCTGCTGGTCCAAACAAATATCTGACCTAAATACAGTTCAATGACTGTTGCACAAAATACATTTTCAGTTGCACTTTTAAAAAGAAAAAGAACTATTATGCGCTTTTGCATTGTTTACTATAGAACCAGAATTTAAATTAATAGGCATTTTCTTCATTTGTATTATTCCTTTATTTATTTCATTCAAGATTTTTTTTAGTTAAATTGCATTGTTTTGAATAGTTTATCAAGGGATTCTTTTGACAATGAAAAATAAAAGGAAAACAGTACAGTTTTATAGTTTTTTCCCAGGAATATTTTTCAGTCAACATATTTCTACAGTCCCATTTTGTAAAATAAATCGTGAGAGAATCGTATCGCGAACCCAGTATTGTGAATCGAATCATATCGGGAGTTGAGTGAATCGTTACATCCCTACTATTTGTACATGCAAAGAATAACTAATCAAATTATTTTATATAGTATTTAAGTAAAAAAAATTTCAACATTTAGCGTTTTCTGACTTCTTTTTTCTGTAACGTCTAACTTTTGTTTCTTTGTCCATAGTCGGCGGCCTCCACCGTCTCCTACAAGACAAGTCCCACCATAATCATCCAACCAGTCGATCGTGCCCTCGCCTCCTTCTCTACCTACCGTCCCTTATTAGACATGGCTCTGCTGCCCTGGTCCCACCTTAGTGCAGACACTGACGTCTTTGAGCCCTCCCCCCTCCCTGATTTCTGCCAGGTGATGATGTCCATATATCTATGTACACTATGGTACTTGTCTTGTGATGTATGTGTATGTGTGCTTGTTGCTTGCCTGTGTTCCAGGTTCGCTTAGCGGGTCCAGTACCCAGAATCTTCTGGTGACCCCCCTCCCCCCTCCCCTTTCCAAGGCAGCCACCTGCTGCTTTTAAGTCAACATATTCTTAGCAGTCAGACGCCCTGCTCATCCCCCCCAAAATGCAGCATGGCACATAAGCTGCTTTTATTGCATGGAAGTGTGTGTGTGTGCGTGTGTGTGTGTGTGTGTGTGTGTGTGTGTGTGTGTGTGTGTGTGTGTGTGTGTGTGTCTGTGTGTGTATGTATAAGGGGGAGGGCCTAACTTGCCTATATGTATAGGCTGAGTTTGATTTAGTATTGTATTATTTAAAATATTACACCCCCCGACAACTAAGTGTTAATTATCAGCTTGATGTTCTTATAGGAACAAAAGTTGTATTCTAGTATGTGTAAATATGAGTTTACATGTGTGAATATTACTGAGTGTGTGAGAATGTGTGTGTGTGTGTATGAGGACGTGTGTGTGTGTGTGTGTGTGCATGTGCCGTCTGTCTGCACGTTGGTTGCTGTTTCAGTTCTGTTTGTTTTCATGTTTAAAAAGCTGTTGACGATAAATCCTAAAACCTATTAGGGAATATTAATTTAATGTTGGACCTTTGTGATAATGTCCCTGTGTTGTAGTAGCAGCCATACACACATAGCAAGGCTGAGGAGCACCTTCAGTATTCTCTATATGGATTTAAAAAAAAACAAAAACAAAAAACAAAAAGGCCTCAATAACACATTTAAATTGGTCATAGGTGTCCACCTGTGCTGTATCACTGGTCATATTGTGACCCTTGCAGCCTTAAGACCTGATTCAGATGCAAACTGTTGAGATTGTTGTGGCTGAAACTTACATTCAACACACACACAAAAAAGAAGAAAAAAAGAAAAAACATTTTGATGTTGATAAAAATAACCAAGATATCCTGATATAGGACAGAAATCACGCTTACATTTGCATTTTCTTTCTCAGGTTTAAAGCGCACACAACTATCAGTATATGCTACGTACTCCTCACCACTCTGCATTTGGATCAGAACTCAAGGCTGTATTGTCAATGTTCAAGTGCTTCTCTGTCAGTTTGTTATTGTGTATGTGGGCCTAAACTGTGTTCTGATGTATATAATAGTTAATGATATGGAGACATTGTATCTGTGAACTATGAAGACCTCATCAAGGATTCTAGCGCTTTAATTGTTCTCTATGTCTCTATTCTCTAAATGCTCTCTTTCCTCCAGTTAAGACTGTCTAACTGGCATGAAATTACAATTCTCTATTGCCAAAGCTGAATATTGAAGAACAAAACGTGCAACGATGGGGAAAAGATCAATGACAAAATAGTTAAAGTGACAGTGAGATGGATGGTGTTATTCCGCAAGAAGGCGTTAATGGTAATTTGGGGGGGGGAAAGGCATCAGTTGTTTATTTCTATGTCTCTGTATCGCTCCTCAATAAACTTCTTCCTCACAGTGGTAAAATGTGTCTGTGATGGTGTAAATTCACAACTTTTCACCTCAAACTCAACCACTCCAAGTACTACATTAACAACTGATGAATATGGATGATAAAGAATAACTTTATTGACAATAATAATAACAACACCATGACGGTTGCACTTCACTCAACCCAACTATACAGGATCAACTCAAATTAAATCTTTAAAATATTCCCTTCTGACTCCAATTAGGCCTTTCTAAAGAATGAATTGTCATAGTCAGAGTTGTAAAAGCGTTATTTGGACACCCTTAAAATCCTTACATTCTCAACTATTATCATGAAATATGTGTAATAAAGAATTGCAGCTTACACACACAAATAAATAGAATTTTGCGTTTTCTTATCTGTTTGTTTATTGTTTATTGGGATCCCCATTCACTTCCACCATAGGGGTTGCTACTCTTCCTGGTGGCCCTGATTAAAAGCAGCAGCATATTTACAATAAATATACAAAAAAAAAAAAACAACAATCCAATACAAACACAATAATAAGAAAGACAATAGAACAATATATGTCTCGATCTCACATGTACAACAGGGTTTTTTGTGTGTGTGTTTTTTTTTTATATATACATGCAAATCTGTCACTTTTAGGTGGCCATAGCCTATAGATATCAACACGTTTATATACTTTAATGTTTATACAATCTATAGGTAGGACTCACTTGATTACTTGGACTAAAGGTTGCAGACTAAAGTTTAGCGAATTGCTCCCTCTATTGTCATCTATGTAGACATGCATGTGTACTGTGTATTCAGTATATGTAGTGTGAAAAATATAGGAATCCATTTCCTATACACGGTATTTAAACATCTAAATGTTAAAATTTAGTAGTACATTTTACATTTAGATTTAACATTTATATTTAGATTCAACATTTATATTTTAATGTCACACTTAGATTTCACATTTGGATTTCACATGTAGATTTACCATTTAGCATTTAATTTAACATTTATATTTCGATTTCGAGTCAATACTGTGACTTTAACATTGACATTATTCATTTCCGAGAAAAATAAAAATATTCACATACGTTTTTGTAAACGTGGTTTGTTGCTAAATGTTGCAAAAAGTTGCTGTTTATTTTAGCATGCACAACTTTACAATCGGCACCCCATAGATAGATAGATAGATAGATATATAGATAGAAGGAAAAACAAATAGTTATGAAAGGGAAAGTATATATGCTGCCTATTAAATTCACATCACACTCTTCTGTTTTGAGAGGAAGTAATAAACTCCGTTCATGCGGGCAGCCAAGATGTAGAAATCTGGCGCTCCCATCTTGCGTCGGGTGGTATTGCGTGATTGCGTCACTGCGCTCTCATTGGCTATACGCCGTATTACTGTGCTGTGTTTGCGAGGGGAACCACGTCTATGCCAGACATAGACTGTAAAAAGAAAAGACGGAACAACCCCCGTGTGGAGTGAAGCTTTTATTTTTAGAGCTCCCCCTGCTGACTGGCTGCAGTATAGGTCATAAACCCCGCCTCTTCAATGAGAACAGATGGGATGTGGGTCAAACTGTAAAATTAAAATACTCTTCACATAATTTTTTTTTCAGACCTGAACTCTGTTGTGATAATTAGTCATTGTGTTCAGGTGCTAATTTTTCTGTGAAATTTATTTAAGGTTGAAAAACGGGATTTTACGTCACATATGACGATGATTGACAGCCGCGGATCTTGCGTAGCTCTCTTTGTGAATGGCAGGTACGTCATTAAGACAAGCCGAGACGCCATTTGACTAGATATTTGAGTTGAACAATATCGTGGTTTTGTACTAATCTATATGATCTGAACAAGCCGTTGGTAGAATTTCCAGCGGGAAAGATACTTAAGTTCCTGGCGTAGCTGGGCTTGCGTAAGTCATCTGGGCAGTCCGCTAAATGGGCGGGGTGTGTTACCAGGGCCCTTTTTTTTTTAATTTTTATTATTATTTTTTTAATTTTTATTATTGTTATTATTATTTTTATTTACAGAAACATTTACAGATGTTACAACCTGCCGGACCTTTTTTCTCCTTCTTCTTCTTTTGTTTCAGAATCTTTTTATTTTATTGTTATTTTTTATTGATGCAATTTACAATAGGTGACATTAACAAAGCAAGAGGCTTGAGTTATGTACAGTTACAAACGTCGGCTTTCACATCAGTCATTAACATACAGGTATAAAAATAAATTAAAGACAGAAAAATACTTCTGTATAACATTTACATTTACATTTACAGTTCAAATTCAATAGAAAGTTCTATGGTTTTCACAGCTTTAGAGTTGGTGCAGCGCTTTAAAGTGATTATGTATGAGGATAGAAGTGATTGGAATACAAAGAATTTAGGTTTCTGATATGATAATTTAGAGCAGTGTATAGTATATTTTGCCAATATTAGGATCAGGTTTACAACAAAGAATTTTTTGGAGGGATTTTTTTCCATAAACTCCAAAAATAACATCTCTCACTTTTCATTTTTTTTTTTCAATCAAATTGGATGATGATATTTTCATTCACAAACAAACCGGTGTCATATTTTACTGAAAGCGCGTCGTGGCGAGATTGTATATGCGCATGCGCGCACATGCGCACTACCGGAAAATTAATTTGCAAAAAAACAAAAAACAAAAACAAACAAAAAAAAGTCATTTTTGTTTATTTTTGTTTTCAAAGTGACCGGACACGTGTTTTATTTGTTTATTGAATTATGTTAGGTTTCGGGTTTGGGTTATGACGTCACATTTTCAAAATGGAAGCGCTTTATTTTGGCTTCAAGAACGTTGAGGTGGAACAGCGACAGTGCACGCCGGGGAGCCAGTTAGCATCACAAGCTACTAGACCGACAGTTGACAGCCGAAAATCCTCAGGCAGTAAAAGTAAATTTCCTGAAAGAAAGTTAGCGTCACAGTTCAGTGTCACTGTGCTAACGTCAGCTAGCGGCTCGTGATTTATTATTAAAAGGTCTCACGGACTAGGAGAGGAAGACAACGTTTGTTAAAGGACGATGTTTGTACCAGCAGGAGAGGGATGAAGATGACTCCACATCTGGGGCGAACCGTGTCAGTATGGCTATGCGTGGCTCTCGTCTACTGGTGAGTTAAAAACACTTAAGAAACACTACGTCTAACTACATCGTTTATGTTCTAATCATCCAGGAAGGCAGGTATAGGTGTGCAGTTAAAGTAATGTGTGTAGCTATAGCTAGTTTAGTTAGCATCACACTGTGATGTGGCACTTGGCTGACTTTCAGCTGCTGAAATGCTGACCTTATCAAATAAAATAAACTCAACCTTGTATGATTAATCAACCATGTGACGTTGTATTACTTCATTGCTGTGAACTTATGGCATCTAACTCATTTTATTACTAGTCCACATGACTTGCACAGAAACTATATGCTAAGAAATGGTAAATAAAATCAAGGAGAGTTCACACACACACGCACCTCAAACAGGATAAAATCTATATTATTGATTAGATTATTGTTGCTAATTTTATTGATTGCTTTATTTCATTATATAAACAACAGTTAATCAACAATAACTAGTGCAGAATAGTGGGAGGTTAAGTAGCTTTTTCATGGATGGTTTACATGGGAGATTTCATTTCGAGTAGAAGTTAAATCCTCTTTCAACAGACCTTGTAAACACTCAATTCCTAATGCAAGTCTGAAACACACACACGTGCACGCACGCACTTCACCCCCTTTAGTAGTTTTGAAAAGCCCTTTCACTCCTGTAGGTTCTACGCAGCTTGTATCCTGAGTTACCATGACTACCTGTCAACATTGAGCTCTTCTGCAAAGCTGCATTCAAGACATTTTTGTGAAATGATTTATGAACGGTATTATTGCAGTCCAAACAACTGCACACCCTTGAACGAAGCAGCAGCTGCCATGTTGAAAGTCTCAGGTCAATCTGAGCCTGATTCGCAGAGATATTTGAGGAACAGACACACTGACAGAGATTCCTTGCTTTATGGATAGATACATTAAAAAAAAAAAAAAACATTACATCTTTTGACAGTGTTTAAATTTGATATTTATTAACCACTATTTTTGCTGTTACATTAGAATTTTTGCCCACAATAAAGTCTGAAGTAGCATTTTCTTAAATTGGTTGGATAAAGAATATAAACCTTTGATATTGCTGCCAATTTAAAAAGCTGAATTTATCATATTTTAAACATCGTGGAGATGTCAGGAAATTTCTGAAATTACTCACCTCAGTATTTTACTAAAATAACTTTTTTATATTTCAGACTTTATTTTAGATTGAAAAATTGCTTCAAAAAGAAAACACGTAGAAGGGAGTAATATATGAACTTGCTTAAGCAACTTTTTACATTACATCACATTTTTTTGTTTTGTTTATTTCCTTTTATTTTTTATTCTCCTGTGGTCAAAATCTGGTCCACATTCCATCTAAGTTGGACATTTCTGTTTAGAATAAAATTTCCTTAAATTTTTATTAAATCAGTTCCAAATGGCTGTAATTGACCCCTTTACACCTTAGGCCTTCGGAAGTTTTAAAGACAATTAAATACAGTTGTTTACATCTGGAAGTCTGAGGACTGAGCCACAAAAATGTTGAAAGTCCACTTTTTCTTAAAAAATAAAAATAAAAAATAATAATTCTTGTTCGGCCAATTCAAAATCAGAACCCGAACGAGTTAGGCACCTTTGATTTAAGAAAACTAACAAAAAACCAAGAGCAGCTCTTTTATTTATTTATTTAAGTAAAATAAATGCCATCATTATGAGTTGTAAAAATATTACAACTTTTTGTTTAAGATTTAGTAAAACTGCATCTACTCTATAATAAAAACAACCTATTATTCCATTCATTTTATCTGATTTTAATCGTCTAAATATTTTTTGTCTTTAAAGCTCAAACCTAAAAACACCTCAATTACCGTAATATCTCTGCACTTCATGGCTAAGCTAACGTCAAGAGACACCATGCACATGCAGATATAACGTTCAACCGATCTCGCCGGGATTAGAGGCCTTTCAGTCATGCTCAGTTGACCGAGAGAGAGAGAGAGAGAGAGAGATTAGGATGGGTGATTATGAGTTGGAGGCATGATGTTTGAGGATAAAAATAAACTATAACAGGAAGAAGAATCTGCTACTCTTCTTCAGTAGGCCTGGTTTAGAACCATGCAAGCTCCATCTGGTTTAATAGGGATCATTGATGTACATGTGTTTTCAGGAAAGCCCATAAAAGTTAAATAGGGTTGATTATTTTCTCCTAAATTAATTAAATAAGTGCTCTCTTAAACATGTGCTAGAGGGTCATTTATTGTCAGATGAACCTTCACCCAAATATAAGTTCCAAAGTGCACTGTAGTAGGTTTTCATCAGTAACAATTCTGTACGTGGCTGCATTTATCTTTACCTTCAATTCTAATTCCAGTCTCTTGGTTGCAGTCGCAAAACTAAATAAGGCAGTGGCTATCCGTACGGTTGCCGTATCAATTTCCCGACATTCTATCCATACGCATCTCCCCTATTGGGCCAGTTTAGATCACGTGATTGGTCATTCATTGACCACTTTAGGTCGCGTGACTAAGACTAAACCTAACCCTAAAAATTGTTGCGATATTTGGGTATAACCTAACCCTAAGACGCTACGTACTTGTACTTCGGTAACCGTACCAATAGCATCGGAGGTTGTCCGTACGTCAACCATACAAATAGACATTTTCAATAAATAAACCCAACATGATGCTGCCACTACCGTGCTTCACTGAAGAATTGCAGTGTCTGGTTTATTCCATATATAACTTACATTTTATTGCATAATAATTCCTTTGACTTGATGCCTTTTTGCATTGAAATACTTGTCTTTGTTTGTTGCAATCTAGAATTTTCAAATGAAGAAAAAATTAATACAGCAAACGGTTTATCAATCTTAATATTTAAAGAATATTATTAATTAAGGACTTACAAAGCATTCAGATTTGTTTAATTGGTGCTTGTCTCTCTGTACAGAGTTTGCATGTTCTCATCTAGTGTATGAGCTTTGCTCCTTGTAACCAGAATATCTATTTGGAGCATTTGCCTCATGAAAATACAATAGATTTGTTTTTGTTATTTATAAAATTGGTTAGATTTGAGAGAATAACAAACAAGCCTCTTTCTCACTTTTTTGTTTTCATGTTTTTTTGTCTATGTGGTTTTCCACTGGCTTCTCTGGTATACCACTTACTTCATTTAATATTATCTTGTATTATTATTTATTTATTTAGTTTAATAAGCCTGTTGTTTGTCTGATCAGACCAGCTGTTGCACCAGCAGCCAAGTAAGTCCCTGGCCTGGAGTCCAACAGTAAATCCAACAGATTAATGTATTCAAAGTCCAGTTTCAGACAATCATAAACTATAAATCAAACTAACATATGAATACACTTCTAAATATGTGATGTTTAACTTTGTCGTGTTTTATTCAGGTGGTTTAACACAGACAAACAACTTGTTTGAAGTGTGACTTGGCAACATTTACAGAAAGATAAGATAAAAAGGTGCTGTTAGGTCACAGGCCATCTGGACTTTCTCACTCTGTCACTCAATGAGACTGTATGCAGCTAAACGTATTTGTTTATTTGATGCGGACATTACAATTACATTAGTTACAACCCAGATGTATTGTTTTTGAAGTGTGTTAGCAATGAGCACATGTGCTAATTTGCAATATTCTCTGGGACTCATTCACATATCTGATTGTTAGTTTTGTGGCTTATTCATTGAGTTTTGCTGTAAATCATTACATCACTATTACAGTAACTGCATTACTGTTTGTTTGGATTATGGGAGGTGTTTTTAAAAAAGACTGTCGCTCTTTTTAGTAGACCGTGAGCTTGCAGGAATATTATAATTTTTTTAATGATTAATGTTTTATGATGTTCTTTATGGTAAATGTATTCAATTACATGCATGATTCTGAAAACAGTGTTGGTGTTCTTTGCAAGTGTTTGAAACTTTGAAATAAATCAATGGTGCTGCCGCCTTTATCCGCAACATTTTTTTTCAACAAAGTTTCTCATTAACACTTTTGAACTGGAAACTGGTTCAAACAGGATTAACTGGAGTTTTAAAAAGGCACACCTCATTTGTTAGGAAGTGGGAGGGGCTGGGCAAAAGCTACCATAAATACTAGAACTGGAAGAAGACCAACTACATTATATAAGTACTAATTTTAAGCAAGTAAAGCTTGTACCAAAATTGTCATTAATTGCGTCTACTCAAACTAGACTAAAACAAAGAAGAAGAAAAAAAAATGGAATAAAACACTTGTTAAAAGATTAAATCCAAGTGGAAATTAAAATTTGCATCAATTCCAGCAAGATTCTTTTTGAAGAATATGTTAAAGCTGATATTCAGAGTTTCTGAGAAATCTATGTTTATGTATAATTCTTTTGAAATGCGAAAAAATACCTAACTAGTCTTTTACTATGGTCTACTGGTGGTGGTCATTCATATACATCAATGTATATAAGTCCTGCCTTCGTCCTATAGACCCCTATGTATGGAAAAGAACGCCGTAATCGCCCAGCCAATAGGCTTTGACTTCCTGTAGCGGGGACTGTCAATCAAAGTGAACGTGTGTGCATAAACTGTGCACGGAAACGAGGACGTGCATCACAACAGGAAACGGGTATCACTCTGAGCAGCACAGCATCATGGAGGAGCGCTCCGAAGCTCTTACTTCAGAAATATACATCGCCAAAAGAATAACGATCACCCATTGATCTATATCAATGCAAACTTGTTATGTTCCGCGATGCGCGTGCACAAACGTAGAGGCGTGGCTTCTGGTAGATTGGCAGAGGCAGGAGGAGGAAGTGGAGCTGTTGAGGGAGGGACATCGAGACATTCTCTCAGAAACTTCAAATATTTATTTAGACAAGCAGATGCCTCTGATAAAGTATGGCAGCTGTCAGACGAAACATGTCAGTAGATAAAAATGAATTTCCCGAGGGACGGTTGTCTGTATAAATGAGACATGAAATATTATTCAAAAAGAAGACAAAAGCAATGTTGCTGGAATTATTACGTGAAAGTCAAGGAAACGACAAAGCAATCAGCAGAGGCCTTTGACGAAGACTGGCAGTTGTCAGTCGAAACATGGATTTCCTGAGGAACAGTTGTCTGAATAAATGAGACCTTAACATAAAAAATTGCTATCAATAAACACAACTCCATAGGTGTAATAAAAAATGAACCCATATTATACTTACTGATTGTATATATTGGTGCTTTCTGTTATTTTTTTGTTTAGGTTCCTACAATTCTCTGTTGGATGCACAGAGTCTCTCCAAGAGGGCGTGACAATCTTATCTTCTCAGAACATCAACTCAGAGGACAACACAGGGGAAAATTCTAATCATCTCAAGGTAGCTGGAGAAAATTGTGAAACCTTTGACCAAAGCTTTAATGCAGCTAGTTGTTTTATTTCCCTCTTTTTAAATTCTGTTACTGAACTGCAATAAAATACTTCTGTGTTGTTGTGCACTAGTAATTTGTAATCTGCATGTTTGTGTTTTATAGAATGATGAAGAAAACTCTATCCCACCTGCTCAGCTTTCATCAGAGAGTGAGCAGGTGATGGAGGGTAATCATCATAGTGAGGATCAAATTCCAGTGGAGCAGGTGGGAAAACAACACGCTAAGGTAACGGTATAAAGGGCCCTATAAAAAAAATGTACATTTTTTTTTTCCAAATTCCGTTTTTAGTTTTTTCTTTCCTTTTTTTTTTTTTTTTTTAGAAAATATTAGTTTTAAACTTCTGTGAGAAAACAAATCAAACACTAATAAAAAAAAAAAAAAATATATATATAATTAAACAAAAATGTATGTCCAAAATAAAGTAAGATACAATTAAAAGGTATATCATTGTACTGTGAGGAAACAAAATAAATACTAATAAAAAAGAAAACGAATTCTTTTTTTAATTATTTAAAAAGAAGGCATTATTTGAATGCCTCAAATAAAGATACATTTGCTTATTTCATATGTAAATGAAAGATTTGTAAACATTCCATCAAGCAGAGGAATGAGGAAAATTGCAATATTCAAAAGAACATTGTACACAACAGGAAACTTTAAAGCAAAAAAAAGTGTACAATTTCAGCCAAAAACTGCACCTTAAACGTCATAAAAAGATACAGACCATGCTCTCATCAGGGTGAGAAATATTTAAAAGTACACCAAATAAAATTGAAGGTAATTTCATCAGGCCTTGTGGGGAAAAAACAAGTAGTTAATATGAGTTGATCCATACACGTTAAACAAAATGTATATTTGTTATTAGTAATTTATTTGAGGTAGCTGTATAATTTTTTATTTTGAATGTAGAGTGGGTAACTAACTGCCGGGCGTTGTGCTGTATCCTTTTTGTTGGAAGACTTGAACTTTGCAGTGCTTTCGTTGCTCCCACGCTTGGAAATTTCACTGTGTCGAAGCTCCCCACAGCTGTCAAAAGAAAGGCTGTCCGCCGACATCCCTGTCTCCGGCTTAGCTTCCCACCGCTCGTAGCCCCGACGACTGTCGAGGAAAACACCGGCCCCAAAGCCCCAGTTGTTGGCATGGCGTCACCCCACGCGGTCTCCAGGTGTTGGCTGTCGCCCTCCAGTAACTTAGCGGCTAGCTCCCACGTGGCTGAATTTGATCGTCATTAACTTGTTACGTCCTCCTGTTTTGGAGGCCCCGCCCACTGAGTTCAAACAAGAAAAAAGGCTTTTTCAATAAGAAAGTCGGTATCCTCACGTCTGAGGTGGAGCAAAACAAATTTGCTTTTTGACAGTGTGAAAACTGGAATTAAAGAAGCGCTTAAAAGAAACGCTTTTTGGAAGAGGATCAACTACTGAGCAGGTGACGTCTGCCCCCGTGTGCACGAGAACAACTTCACAACAGAGATCCTGGAGACACACACGGACGTGACGTTTATATTGATCTCACTCCACGCTTCTTAGGCAATAAATATCACAGTAAAAGAAATTAACGATTGAAACACCTAAAAATTATGAAATACTGTCCCTTGACTGTGTTTATTATGCCTTCAGCCAATTTCTTCAAACTCATCACATTACCAATTACTACAGCGCATTTGTAAAAGTTTAATGAACTATTTACAATTAAAAGCACGAATGAGGTCCTTTTTCCAGTCAGATTTTGCTGCTGAACCACAAATCCATTCACACAGATTTGCGTAGACAAGCTCAGACCTGACGTGAGTTCTGACCATAACGTACGATCATGCCAGAGTTGATAAATACCGAAGCTTGCGTGAATTTGGTTGAACGCACGTCGTACGCTCAGATCTGAGCGTACGAACGGTTGATAGACCATTTTTTAGTTTATGATATTTAGCTTATTGAATGATGAGGCTTACACTGTGGATTTATCTGATGAAAAACAAGTAGTTAATATGAGTTGATCCATACACGTTAAACAAAATGTATATTTGTTATTAGTAATTTATTTGAGGTAGCTGTATAATTTTTTATTTTGAATGTAGAGTGGGTAACTAACTGTTATGAAATTGAAAATGTCCCCCTGTTTGTCCCACCCCACCCGTCGTGCTGTATATTTGTGAAGTATAGATGTAACATTTATCAAGAAAGCAATGGGACAAAGAATCTGTGTTTTGTAAGTTCAGTTCTATATAAAGGAGCAGTTTTAGGGTGACATTATCCTGTGGTTTGACTTTCTATCTTTACTTTAATTTCTCTCTATTGATTGAACATTTGCAGCATTAGCATTAAGTTGTGGTTATTGGGTCTAACATTTTTAAAATCCACTCATGAACTTAAACATCTCTCTCTCTCTCTTTTGTCCATTAGGCTTTTGAAGTTGACAGTGTTGCAGAGAAAAAGCAAGAGGCAGAACAAAAAGTTTTGGTAATGGAGGAAACTTCCATAAACCAACAACCTGAAGCAGTCAGCATTCAAGACCAGGACGCTGCCTCTGTTAATTTTACTCCAAATCTACAAGATCATACCTCCGTCAACCCTGAAGAGGACATGAATAATAGGCAAGGAGTTTTTGTCCTAAATCTTAATCTTAATGATGAATTGTAATTAGCGCTAGAATTTATTTTTTGAATGAAAAACAAGTTACAAATGTAAACATTTTCAAGAAATTCAACAATTTATTCATTTTCTACCACACTTTTTAATTGACTTGTAGTGTGTTCTCTAAATGTTCCCATCATTTTTTCCCCACTGATTCTTTGTATTCAATCTGTTTAAAATTATGGGGGGAAAAAACAACTGCTTTGATTGTTAAAGCTGTTCATTTCACAATGATATTTCCAGTGAGTCTGCTGCTGCTGTGCCTGAACCGGCTGCATCTGAAGACACTGTCTCTGACCAGCGTCCAGAAAACCCCTATGAAAGTGAAAGGTGGGTATAGCTGCTCATCTGCCTGTTCATCCACACACTTTACCAGACTGTTAAATCATTATATTATACACAATTAAAGCTTCTGGAGACATTTTTATCAGATAAAGTTCTATTTCATAGCATTTGTGTCGATGTGTCACTATGGGATGTACACCATATCAGAGAAGTCCATTCTCATTCCGCCAATCAGATTGGCTGATGAAAATAAATCCCTCCGTCGCAGGTAGTCCCTCCCACTATAAGAGGGGCGGGCGAAGGATGCATAGGCATTCTTTCACCTCTTCTCGTACAGGAAGTACTCACCGCAGCAGCTCAACTGTCCACAGGTGGACCCTCCTCGGATTCTACTGCCGGGCGTTGTGCTGTATCCTTTTTGTTGGAAGACTTGAACTTTGCAGTGCTTTCGTTGCTCCCACGCTTGGAAATTTCACTGTGTCGAAGCTCCCCACAGCTGTCAAAAGAAAGGCTGTCCGCCGACATCCCTGTCTCCGGCTTAGCTTCCCACCGCTCGTAGCCCCGACGACTGTCGAGGAAAACACCGGCCCCAAAGCCCCAGTTGTTGGCATTGCGTCACCCCACGCGGTCTCCAGGTGTTGGCTGTCGCCCTCCAGTAACTTAGCGGCTAGCTCCCACGTGGCTGAATTTGATCGTCATTAACTTGTTACGTCCTCCTGTTTTGGAGGCCCCGCCCACTGAGTTCAAACAAGAAAAAAGGCTTTTTCAATAAGAAAGTCGGTATCCTCACGTCTGAGGTGGAGCAAAACAAATTTGCTTTTTGACAGTGTGAAAACTGGAATTAAAGAAGCGCTTAAAAGAAACGCTTTTTGGAAGAGGATCAACTACTGAGCAGGTGACGTCTGCCCCCGTGTGCACGAGAACAACTTCACAACAGAGATCCTGGAGACACACACGGACGTGACGTTTATATTGATCTCACTCCACGCTTCTTAGGCAATAAATATCACAGTAAAAGAAATTAACGATTGAAACACTTAAAAATTATGAAATACTGTTCCTTGACTGTGTTTATTATGCCTTCAGCCAATTTCTTCAAACTCATCACATTACCAATTACTACAGCGCATTTGTAAAAGTTTAATGAACTATTTACAATTAAAAGCACGAATGAGGTCCTTTTTCCAGTCAGATTTTGCTGCTGAACCACAAATCCATTCACACAGATTTGCGTAGACAAGCTCAGACCTGACGTGAGTTCTGACCATAACGTACGATCATGCCAGAATTGATAAATACCGAAGCTTGCGTGAATTTGGTTGAACGCACGTCGTACGCTCAGATCTGAGCGTATGAACGGTTGATAGACCATTTTTTAGTTTATGATATTTAGCTTATTGAATGATGAGGCCTACACTGTGGATTTAACTGATGAAAAAAATATCATGCCAGCAGCTTTAAATGCATGGATTGAATGCAAGAAAATTATTATTAAATGCAAGTAAATAAGTTTCATTGAGAGTTTAGGCCTACTGATGTTCAAGGTCTTTCTAAAAAATCACCATGCATCATGAACACACAAGCACATCCTGCAGCTTCCTCTAAGTGTGAGCTTGCCCTCAGGTATCACTAAGCTTTACTTGTGTATTACAGCAGTAGCCCTCCACTGGTGCTGGAGAACAACGCCAATGCTCACACCCCAGGCACGAAGAGCCACTCGGATCCTCTTATGAGTCCTCCAGCCGCTCACAGCACAGAGCATCCAGAAGCCCACGCCTCTGACATGCAGGAAGAGCCGGTAAAGAACAAGGATGGAGACTTGAGATGTGACCTACATTCCCCTCCAGAAGAATTGGAACGGCAAGGTCAATTCCTTTGTTTTTGTTGGGTTTTAGATCTAAACATAAATATGAGACAAAAGTACAGAATTCCAGTCACCTCTTCCCCACCCTTTCCATTTTCTACCCCGATTCCCTCTTCCCTGTTTCCTTTCCCCTCACCTAGGTGTAACACTGCCCTCTCTTTTTATATCCTCCATATAATAAAGTTCTTCCTACCCTTTCTTAGGGAGGGCTGGTGATGGTCACAATTATGCAATAAAATACATTAATTTGTTTAATTGCAATAACAAAACATGCACTGCTATCTATAAAAGATTGCACTTGCAGTGTTAACCTTCGACAGCACATGCAGACAAAGAAAAAAAAAGATTTACAGCTTTTATTTCAGGGTATTTACATCTAGTTGTGTTAAACAACTCAGGACAGAGCACCTTTTGTTTGATCTCACCCACTTTTCAAGTGAGCATGTGACTGATGGGTGTTTCTAGTTCCTCAGGTGTTGCCTTTTAGATTGATTGCCTAAACATAATAAAGTTTGTGTTTTTGGCTTTGGGTTTTACCTATGAAAACTTTAGGTTATTTACATAACCCCTGTTCTGAGTAATGGAATATAAATGCATTCACCTGACACTTCCCAGCCACCGTAGTTATGCCACCAAATATTAAATGTTATTCACTTTTAGTGGTTAAGGACGCTGGGCTTGTATTCGGAGGGTTGCCGGTTCAAACCTCACCTGGGCACTTCACTGTAGGATGTTGAGCAAGTCCCTTAACCCCGAACTGCTCCCCAGGCGCTGCAAAAATGGCTGCCCACTGCTCCTCAGGGATGGGTTAAATGCAGAGAACAAATTCCATGTATGTAATAACATTACATGGACAATTAAAGGCGAAAGCCCCGATATAATTAATCTTAGATGTAAATATCACGAAACAAAAGCTGGAATTCTGAATTTTTGTCTCATATTCATGTTTTGATCTGAAACCCAAATGTCTTCAGTATACAACAAAAACAAAGGAATTGTTCTTGTGTTCCAATACTTTTGGAGGGGACTGTATTTTCCACTGTCTATCAGAGAACATGTCCCAGCTCTCATTTCCTTATTATTTCTGACAGGACATGGGGCCCCTTGTCACCACAGACACAGATTTAAGCAGCAAAGGTGCAGAGGACAATCCCACTTTTGATGAGTGGAGAAGAAAAATGATGGAAGTCGAGAAAGAGCAGAGTAAGAAGATGCTTTTGTCTTTTTTTTTTTTTTTTTTTTTTTAAAAACTAGGATTCAAATATGCTGTGTGTATAGTGAACAATATCTAGGACAGGGGTCTGCAACCTGCGGCTCTGGAGCCTCATGTGGCTCTTTGACTCTTATGCAGTGGCTCCCTGTAGCTTTAAATGCCATTAATCATCAATGCAAAGGGTATTGATGATTAATGGCATTACCTTCAAAAAAGATTATGAGAAAACAATTGGTTAACCTAAAAATAAATCACATTGTACTGCAACCTCTACAGACCATCAACTTTCAAAGTTTACAAAGAGTATTTTGGAACAAAACAGATATTTTATTTGTGTGGGGAAAGATTTATTTAAATGCCAACATGCCGGCTTAATGTGCATGCTTGATATATTGCAAGAAATTAGCAGATAGCATGTGTTGACCAACATGATCATGTGTTATCAATTTCAAGTTATTTTTTGTAGCCCTTCAAAAACATTAACTCGTAAAATGATTTGATATTATTTTAACTGTATAGAAATGTATACGCTGTATTGTCTTTGAGAAGGACTTTAATCCAGATGAGATTAGGCAAAATGGCTCCTTGGAGAGTAAAGGTTGCACACCCCTGATCTAGGAGCATAAAAACTGTATTAAAGATAATGTTTTACATTCAACAATAACGTAACATGAAAAGGAATTGTTTACTGCTGTTTAGATATGTTGTTATGATCTTTCATCTCTCACAGCAGTGTCTACTCGCACATCTAACAAAGGTGGGTTGAATGGTATGAAGAAGGCTCAGAAGAACTTCAATAATAACTACGCTTCAGTGGAGTGTGGAGCCAAGATCCTCGGTGCCAACCCAGAGGCTAAAGTACATTTAGACACTAATACCTGCAGAAAAATCCCCCAATTCTGCTTTTTTTGTCTACATGATTTTTTTTCTTGCACAGAGCACCTCAGCAATACTAAAGGAGAACATGGACCTTTACATGCTGAACCCATGTGGCAATAAAATATGGTAAGTTATTTTAATGCAGTGGTTCCCAACCTTTTTTTGGGTCGTGACCCCATTTTTATATTACAAATTTCTGGCATCCTCAGAGACTTTTTTTCTTCTAAAATGTGTTTTTTAATCATATTGTTTACACTGTGTTACAAATACAGAGTAGTAAGGATTAGTACACAATGTGACGGTATGTGCCAGCTCAGATATTTTCATACTGCTTTTTATTTGAACTAGCTTTCAGCGGTGGCCAATGAAAAATATTCTAAGGGGGGCTGTGCCATATCAGGTCAAAAGTCAGTGTCAGTAACCATTCCGACACAACTGAACAGAAACAGCAGGATATCAGTGCTCTGTGAAATATTAATTGTTTAATGCCAATATTAATAACTTGAGGCATTTTTGCACAAAACATAAACACGTTGCACAACCACAATTTTGGCAATAAATCACTACTTACTACACGTTTTTACCTTTTTATATAGAGCTGAACACACGAAACAGTGCATTAGTGGTAAATCGGTCAAGTTTATACAAAGAAAAATGTGGTCAAGGGAATGATTGTGTGTGTATACAGACAGACAGTACTCTAGTTTATATGAATATGAAACTGACCTAGACAATAATGATGGTACCCCTGACTGCAGTGATTAGCTTAACAACAACATTGTGCAACAAAATATTTGTTTGTGTGTGCGTGCTCTTGTTCTCGATTCCTTGCATGCATGAGCTCACACTGAAAGCGCATCACCGCTGACTGAGTTAAAACAGAGTTTTTGGTCACGTTTTTTAACATATATGATGGGAAAGTTTGTTTACTCACTGCTGAATGAGACAACAAAGTTTCTACACAATACAAGCGATGAGCTGATGTCTGCTTCTGCAACAGCTGTGCGTGTGCATGTGAATGAGACGGCGTACAGGGGGAGGGGGGGTAAAGACGGAGCCATCAGGGAGGCTACATTCAAAATCATGCTAGCTTTTGAAAATCGCCTATCCTATCTTTAATTCGAAAAAGAATAATAAATATTTAAGCTCTATTGTTTTTTTTATTGTGAAAAATAGATCAATAAATAAATACAATAAAAATAAATAAATAAATAAAAAAAAAATATATATATACATACATATACAGGGTTCTCGCCAGTGCAGTTGAGCGTACAAGACCCCCACACTGTGATTTTGGCCCCTACCCTGTGTTTCAACCGGCATAGGGGGACCTGCTGCTGTTTTTTCCTTTTTTAATCGGTACAACGTCCTAAAAATACCTCATTTAAATTGGAGAAAATGTATCGTCTTTGCTCTTGGTGCAAAGAACACCTCAGAGAATGGAGAACAATCTAACACTTGTTTGTGCCTCTCGTTGTTGCACATGCTGCACTTAGCCATCTCCTACTCTGTGAAAATTTCCTGGTGAGAACCTTTTACTATAACACAATTTTAATCAGTATATATTTATTTTATTATTGCTAAACATTTTAGGCAACCCCGTTTTATTTCCCGGCAAACCTACATGGGGTCACGACCCAAGGTTGAAAAACCCTGTTTTAATGCATCATAATTTAAGCTGATCATTTCTTTTGATTTTATTAAAGCACATGTTTTTTGTTCTTTCAAATATAATCCTCAGGTTTATAATTGAGCTCTGTGAGCCCATCCAGCTGAAACAGTTGGACATTGCAAACTTTGAGCTCTTCTCTTCCACTCCCAAAGATTTTTTAGTTTCCATTAGTGACAGGTAAGCACCACAACAACAACCACAATATAGCAAAAATTTTTGTAATGACTGTATTTTCGATATTGGAAAAATACTTTTCTGACCTCCAGTTTAAAAGTGAGTGTGAATGCATCATCACAGGTACCCAACTAATAAATGGTTGAAGCTGGGAGCTTTCCACGCCAGGGACGAGCGCACTGTTCAGAGCTTCCCGTTGGATGAACATATTTATGCTAAATATGTGAAGGTGATTGCAGTTCTTGCTAAAATGTCTTTCTTTAGTATTTCATGTAGCAGACTGTCTTTAGTTATTGTGTAACTGTTGCCTATGTTTGTTTCTTGCTACATTTGTTATTGTAATCCCAGTCATTTTCTCTTCTCTCACTAGTGGCTGTCCCAAGCTTTGTCTTTAGTGTTGCTCTTTGTGTCCATTAGTCTGAACAATGCCAACAGCTACCATCTTACATTAAATCAATAATGTAGCACAGCAGTGTTATAAGTCCTCATGCCCTCTTCTTAGGTCTTCGTCTTCTTAATTGTTCTTATTCTTTCCATCTTGCTTCAGATGTTCTCCAAGTACATAAAGGTTAGACCTTCATGTTGTGTGCCGTGGCTGTAAAAAAAAAAAATTGTTCTTCCTTTTAACCTGATTGATCAACAAAGAAGTTAATTATGATTTTTTTTTTTTATTGACTAGATGTCACATTTAAATTAGGGATGTAAGTGGTTCCCAAAGTGTGCAGCATATGAATTATAATGCAGGTAATCCAATACTTAAAGCTGCATTATGTAGAATAGTGAGACTTGTATAGAAACAACCAAGGTTATTATGGATTTTTGACCAGATGACGTCAAAAAACTTACCATGTTAAGGCTTCGTTTATTCAGACAACTTTTTTCAGGAAATTTTCTTTGAAGTTTACGTTGATCTCCTGCCAACTGTCAGTCTTCCTCAGAGGCATTTACTGATTGCTTTGATCTACTTTCTGGGTGAGGTCCCACACATGGGACTCTCTTCTCCATAGACCATCAGGCGACGGGGTGCGTGGCCAGTCTGAAAGAACTCTCAAGTTGACCACTCCCAGAAATAATTCATGAGGACACCTCAAAGCAATCAGTAGATACCTCTGAGGAAGACTGACAGTTGGCAGCTGAAACATGGCAGGAGATCAAAGTAAATTTCTGGAAAAATGTTGTCTGAATGAATGAAACCTTAATATATTGTTTCAAAAATCAATACAAAATGAACTTGCTTGAATTAAAAAAAAAAAAAAAAGTACATACTGCAGCTTTAAGTGATTTGTTATTACCGAATTGGATGGTTTGAGAAAAAGTTCCTATGTACCAAAGGCAGGGGGCAGCAGACATTTTGTGAACCACTAACCACAATCTTGCTTGTATGGGTGTCTAAAATATAGTGTTTTGTTCATAGGGGTGATTAAATTCTGATTGAGCTACTTCTAACATTATCATCAAAATTACAATATGCATTGATTACCTTGTATCATTGTAATCAAACAATTTGTGACAAAATGTTGATTATGATTGTGTTTTTTGCAGGTAGAGCTAGTCTCTCACTTTGGGTCTGAACACTTCTGTCCCCTTAGTCTCATCAGGTACGTTGCATGTTCAGTTATGCCTTGTGCTATAAAAATTAAATGGGATTTTGTACAGTACTTATCACTAAATCTCTGGTTATAAATATGGTTTGGATTGATTGATGTTCTTTTGGAAGCTACAAAGTCTTTGGTTGAAGTATAGGATTAACCCTCTTGCAGTCTGCTTACAAATCTGTCACAGTCGCACATAAATGGTGCAAATCTGAGTCAATTTTAGGGAGGTGGGCTTTTCCCATATTTTGAGGAAATCAATGTATGTGCTCGGTCTCTGTTTGAACCTTGGTGTGGATGGACAACAGCCTTTTTAATTAATAATTCTATTCTACAGAGTGTTTGGCACAAGCATGGTTGAAGAATATGATGAATCAGGCGATCCTTCAGAAAGGCACGAGGATTCAGATGATGACTTGGGTAAGAAAAGACAATATTTTTATGTCATTAATACACCCATCTTGGCTTTAAATGATTTAAAATAATCTGTGTTATACTTGACTTTGTGAATTAAGTGTTTGTATTTGTCATGTTTCAACTCTGAAAACATACTTATAACTTGTTGAAATGTAACTTTTCCAGAAGGGAAACAATGTTTTAGGGTATCTCTTATTAAAGCTGTTTTCTACCTTACAGATGGTTCTTCTGGATCAGCACAAGGCGACGCCAAATTATCGGAGAATTTGATTGGATCAGCAAAGGGTATTTCTGCCTGCAGTTGACTTCTACCCTTTATCTAAGAGTCATTATTGCTTTAACTGTATAATTTTTAATCCTCAGATGCTATTTTGAGCATGGTGAATAATATTGCCGTCAATGTCCTTGGTGGAACCGCAGAGACACAAGGTACGACGACCAGTACAGCAAAAAGACTCTTCTGAATGATTGCTTGTTACTTTGTATTTTTAATCATCCCAAATCACAGGACAATATTCTTTTAATCATTAAATAATGTAGTGTTGTTCCACATGTGGAATTATTTGTTGTCCAGCCTGTCATTATGTATATGTCACTTTCTTTTCAAGAAAACCTTGGAAGTGAGCCATCTCCAGACCTCCAAAACACTGCTGAAACTACCACTGAAGAACTCACTGTAACGTAAGTCAAGCTTCAATAACATTGAGGCAAATAGTTTCAATTTGAGTTTATATTCATAACCAAGCATTTCTCACCATAATAATGTATTTATACTTTTTTCATCAACAACTTGTACCAACAGCAACTAGTTTATTAAAGTAAATCACTGAAATAAAATACACATTTAAGGATTCAAAGATTTTTATTTGTCATTTAGTGCATGAACATGTATATGATAAAAAATAATGTCCCCAAGTTCTCTGTTAAGCCCTTAAAGAATAATAGTAGAAAAACAAATAATTCAGCGACCTGATGGTCTTATTCTCTTATATTATCTATTTAATGTGATTCAATGACAATCTCCTTCATAAATTTTGTTTGTGGAATGAAAATAAAAAAAGATTAGAGGGATATTGTCTTTTTAAAAAAAAATTTTTTTTCATTTTGGGGAATTGTGAGAATAATTTGAGGAAAAATTGAGGAAAAAATGCTTATATCATGTGATATAAGCGTGGGAAAGCTGTGAGACCTGGGAAAAAATGTGCAGTTTCTTTTAATTTGTGTATTTGGAGGGACTCGGGTATCTACAACTTAGTTTGTTATTTACATGAGTCATGTTTTCACTGTAATTTTTAACTTTTCCCTGTGGGCCGATTTAAGAGCTTTAAAGGAAAGGATTTGGCGCCCGGGCCTTGAATTTCACTACTGTGTTCTAATACATCAGTTAAGTTATTGTCGTTCATATTGCTTGATTTTACATTTTGTTTTCATCTTTCTTTTTCCATAGTCCCGACCAAAAAGATGTGAAGTCATCATCAGACACTGTTACTCCAACTGAAGTCGTTACTAAAGAGACATCTGCCACACTTAGCAGCGCAGAAACGCTCACACCAACAGAGGAAGTCACTGTTTTTCCTTTGAAGGAGGATGAAGAGGAGCCAATTAGCTCTTCAATCACTCTTCTGGACAAGGAGGTGGATTTGGAGGAGGAGAGTGAAACAAATAATCAAAACGAACGAGTACAAGAAAAGCAAATCCACCCCTCTGCTGTTACCTCCCTGCCTTCTTCTTCATGCTCTTTTGCTACTTTCCTCCATGAATATCTCCAACAAAAGTGTTCAGCTCTCCGGCCTGAAAAGAGGAAATGCCAAGCGGTTAGTGAAACGTTAACTATTACCCCCACTCAAACTGTCCCCTCGTACTTACCTTTGACTATATCGGAATATTCAAACTTTCCACAGCGTCACAGCGATTCCCATGACAGGAAACAACCAGAGCCTTCAGGTGACACTGTTGCACCAAAAACACCAGAAATCCCAGTAGAGTCCATGTTTGAGTCTGTGCTCTTGGAGCCCAGCCAAACTGTGACTCTCCTCCCAACAAGTGCCACAGATTCAACCTCGGGTCAACACATTGACTATTTAGAAACTCCATCGCTGTCTTTGGAAGAACCTGACAAAGATGGAGAATCAATAAAGAACCAGAAGACATTGAATAAAGAGGAGAGAAGTGAGCCTTCAGCTTCGCTCCCCAGCTCTGTCCATGTGACACTCAGTGCCAGAGTCCCAGTAGAGGGTGGTTCACCTCAGCCCAAAGACAAGAAGCCAATCATTGATGGAGCCAATGTTGAGACGAGTACTGTTGGTCAGACTCTAGAGACAACAGATCAGCCACAAGATCCGCAAGTAGCCACTGTATCTCCAAATTTAGATCTCCCGGTGGATTCAGAAGGTGTTCTTAAAGGTGATTCTTCCTCCATGGAAGCATCCCACCATCTCTCTCCAGAGCAGGTCACAGAAGTGGAGCCCCCAGACCTCCATCTAACCATCACAGATGCTAAAAAAGAGGAGCTAGCAGAGGACTTGGCTACATCTTCAGATGGCAACAGTTCACCTCCTTCTCAGACTTCTTCAACCACAGCCTCACCATCACCATCAGACATTTACGCACAGGCCCCAAATGACACGGAGCAGAATGGAAACCAGGTGCACAGCTCCAGTCAGAAGGAGTCGGTGTTCATGAGACTCAACAACCGCATCAAAGCCTTGGAGATGAATATGTCCCTCAGCGGGCGCTACCTGGAGCAGCTGAGCCAACGGTACAGCAGCACAAAGGCAGTTTTCTTTGTTTTTCACCTAAAATAGGACTGACTTTAAATCTTTGTTCCATTTTCATTTAAAGGTACCGAAAGCAGATGGAGGAAATGCAGAAAGCTTTCAACAAAACTATGATTAAACTTCAGAATACCTCTAAAATAGCAGAAGAGCAGGTGAGTTCACTGTTAAATGGATGAATGAAATAATGAATACATTTATGTCACTAGAGCAGAGAAACTGAAGCTAAAAGTGACTCGTCAAAAATCCTACATTAATCCTATTTTATAACACAGCAAAGCATGCTGGTAAACCTTCGGTAACATCAATCAGACATGGCCTGGACCAGGTTCAGTCAATGACTGTTTTTTTTTAGTTTAAGGAATGTGATATTGGCACCTTGTGCACCAGATCTTTACAACTTTGGTTCAACAATTAATGTAACAACTATAAGCAGACTACTCAAAGTACTTTAACAAACTGATGCCGTCTTTCACAAAACAAAAGTATGTGACTGTTGCTCTGATGATGTGTTACATTTGGTGACGTTTACCTCACATGAACAATAGAAATTTGTCATGATGGCCATGCCAAATCCTTTAAGTCGTGTGATGTCGGCTTTTTTGATGCATTGTGTTGTTCACACAGGACCAACGTCAGACTGAATCCATTCAGCTGCTGCAGGGCCAGCTGGAGAACATGACTCAGCATGTTCTCAACCTGTCAGTCAGAGTCAGCCAGCTGCAGAGCGAGGTATATGTGCACTTTACATGTGTGTTTAGCCTGTTACTAAGAAACGAGTCACGTTTTCTCTCACCCAGTGGTTACGCATTAGGATAATTTTTCATTCCACGATCTAGTTCAACAGATAATGGCACAAATATGATTTATATTAGAATTAGTAGAGAATTAGAGACTTTTTCCTCTGATAACCTTTTATTTTTAATTATCTTTCCGCTCTGTAGGTGTTAGACCGGCAGAATTATCTGCTGCTTTCTCTGCTGCTGTGCTTGGTTTGTGGTCTTCTGCTGTGTGCCTACAACTGTTGGATCTCCACCAATCCTCCAATCACAGAGTCTGAGCCCCCCATACCTAATAATTACACCGTCTGCTGCCCTGAGAGGTAACACTGTGTTTGGACATCCCTGCACACATTCAGCCTGTTAATTGATTGACATTTACTGATCCATTGCATTGCAGCTAGAAACTTCTTGATCACATATCTGTGACTAATGTCTGAGGGAAATGATTGTCCTCAATCATTCCTATTCTGTGTCTTTTATTAGAGAGTTTTCCTGTGATGAGTTGACGTTAAAGAAAAGCGCATCCTACCCACTCATCCATTCTGAGTCACTTCAATTAGCCACCACTGAAGGTAAGAGGGTAACTTGTAAAAAGGTCTGCCAGCGCCACACAGGACTATATTTATTTTGAAATTCTCTACTTAATTTTGAACACACAAAAAAAACATTTTAAGAATCAATTATTATTGGATGCACATAAACTGTTTTTTAAGAGTATACAGAAAGACAATATCAATCACATGCATAATTATTTAACTACTGTATATTTGCATTTCCTGTGTCACACTGCATTAGCTTAGCTTAGCATTAACATTAGTAGCGTTAGCATTAGCTAGCATTAACATTAGCTAGCATTAGCTAGCATTAACATTAGCTAGAATTAGCTAGAATTAGCTTAGCTTAAGTATTAGCCTAGTGTTAACTTTAGCCTAGTGTTAACATTAGCCTAGCATTAGCATTACTCTAGCGTTAGCATTAGCCTAGCAACGTTAAAGAGTAACTAAACCCCAAACCCACTTTTTTCTGCTCAATATATACGTATTTGGGTATTAAGTACTGCTGTTTATTAATCCTAGTCCCCCTCACATTTTAGTAAAATTATTTTTAATTTAGCATATTTAGTTGTAAAATGTCAGTTACTGGCCACTAAGGATTGAGCGCCTGCTATTACAAGTGAGTTTTGCTATTGGCTAAAACGTATTCTACAGATTCCCCTGTGTCATCATCTTTCACTGTTTGCTCCGCCCCTCCTATTAAAGCTGAGAGGAGGAGGAGGGTTTCCCCCAATCATAGCCCTCAGTGAGCATTGATTGACAGCCATTGAGGAAGTCTACTGTGTTCTGTGTGAAACGTCACCGCTGTCTTTGACTCTGTGCTTCTATAAAGAGCAGATGCTGCGCTAATCAGAGGGTTTGTCAAGCTGTGTGTGTATTTGCAGACACATCTATGCTATGTGTGTATTCCTGTCTGTGTCTGCACGGACATGTGTGTACGTCTTTATCGCTGTGTGCGTTAGGTGGTAGGTGAGCAGGGCTGTTTGCCCCTGAGTGGTGTCTGTAAGGCTGTGTGTGAGCTTCACGTCATGATTGTGTGTATGGGGCCATTATTGTAACAAAACTATTTGTGTGTGCGTAATACAATCCGTGTGTCTGTACATTGATCTGTGTGTGTAGAATTAGGGTTTGTAAATGAAGCGACAACTGCTGGTTTCTAGTGGTATTGCACGAGATACAAGCATTAAAAAGTTACAGATCGTATTCGCTAAATAGTGTTCCAAAAACCCGTGTGTGTGTGTGTGTGTGTGTGTGTGTGTGTGTGTGTGTGTGTGTGTGTGTGTGTGTGTGTGTGTGTGTGTGTGTGTGTGTGTGTGTGTGTGTGTGTGTGTGTGTGTGTGGTGTGTGTGTGTGTGTGTGTGTGTGTGTGTGTGTGTGTGTGTGTGTGTGTGTGTGTGTGTGTGCGCGTGCGCGTGCGCGCGCGCGCGTGCGCGTACAGAGTAGACGCATCATTGTGTGCATTACCGTCTGTCTCTGCAGGAGTTGACGACCGACTGAAGAAGATAACGGATAATAGTGAGGATGCATGAGACATCCTGACTGATATCCATTTTTTCTAAATATCAGTGTATCTGCATTGCATATTTGGTACCTGATTTAGTTGCCATTATTACCAAGTTTGTGTGTGAACTATTTAAATCGTGTCCTTGTTTGTTGTAGGAAAACAGGGCCCTTGTTCAAAAAGAGGAATTTTATAATGTTATTTTTATGTGTATTCACAGGCTTAGAGAAGCTCCATTCAGAGGAGACACTCAGTGTTTGTCTAACAAACAGAAAGGTGTGTAATTATATTTATTAACCGGCTGCATCATATGATTACAGATGAAAGTGTTTCATACTTCTCTTTCGTTTCCTTGTTCTGTGCAGAAGAAGCGTCGTAAAATGAAATCCGTGGTAAACACGGAAACACTTCATCCCTCGTTGGATTCAGTTGGTCAACTGTGTAACGGTGCTGTTGTATGTAATGGTGCCTCCGTCACCACGGACCCCCCACCCCACACAGAAAGGTTACTTCATCCGTCGTTTAGAGACTCGCCGTCAGAAGGCAGCTCAGAGGCTTCGTCTCATTCAGACGACCCGTCGTTCTGTGGCATCACCACAGCCTGCTCTGGGTTCTGCGACGGCCTTCCTGTAGCCAGGATCAGAGCTGAGAAACGGGCACTAAGACGTAGGCGTCCCAAAGGCAGCTGTGCAGCGGTGCATCTGCTTCAGGCTTCCTGAAAGCACAAGACTGAACAATGAGCCTATTTCTATCAGCTGTGACATCAAGAACAGAAAACTCCTGGTTATGATAATGTGGCATTCTCAGGTCATTTCTGACTTTAAAAGACAAAACTTTACGAGGACGCTGGTTATGTGGCAGCTTTAAGCTTCAACACAACATTTCTGCTTCTCGTTCATTTTGTTCACGTGCACTGTTCTTTTTATTTGTTATACTTCAAATTAAAGAAGTGTGTTCTGAGCTTTAAAAGCTTTTTCTTTGTGGGATGTGAATGTTGACTTTGAACTTTAACGTTGAGTTAAAATGTGTTTTCTGTTTATGTCAGCATTGCTTTTAGATGGAAGTCAAGATTAAAACATTCCTCTTTAAAATAAAAGAAACGGCACATTTTGTTTAGTTTCTCACCACACACTTGTTTTATTTTTTGGGGGGTGGGTGTGGGATGCATTAATGTTCAACGAAAAGTTTCCCTATGGCCTGGTTCAACAACCATACCTGGAAACATAAAGCACTCCTGTTACATATTAAAAGCAAATATATGAAGCAACTACCATAATGTTGCGTTTGGAAGACGAGGAGTATAGAGGTAGATTTGTGTCTTTATTATTCAGTATTAAAAAGTTGTTTTAACAAAATATATTTTAAATCAAAAGTTCTTCAATAAAAACCTCAAAGAATACAGATATTTGACATAAAATAAAATGCATTTTTAATACTTTTGATTTAAAAAGATGTTTTATTTTATTTTTATTTTTTAGAAATTATTAAAGTGGGTTATTTGACTCAAGATATGTTTATGAATAAAGTCATATTTTTGAGTTTGTCCATATTTTGGCTCAAATTTTGTGTTATTCTATCCCCCACAAAAATATTTTCAAATAACTAATTTCAATAAGAAAAAAAACTAAAACAATCCGTGTACAAAAAAAGGGTTTAATTGCAATTTTTGGGGAGTCAAATATTTTAAATTTTAAACTTATTTTGAAAACAGTTTTTGATTCAAATAAAAGTTATTTTTTGGTTGGAAATATTTTTGTTGTTGATTGAATAGAATAGAGTTTATTGACATATGTACAAGTTGAAAAGAACAGGTACAATGAAATTCTTGTGCGTGTCCCAGAGTCAGATTGAAAAAAAAATTACAAACAAATCAGCCAAGAAGCAACTGAACTCAAATGAGCGACTTGAGATTTCATGAGGTCACAGAAAATGGCGTGACATCTTTTATGCAGGGATAAAACTATTAAAAATAATCACAATTAGTGTACATATGACAACAACAAAAATGGCAGACAGATTTTTTTTATTGTTTAAATATATTTTCCTTTATTAAACATAAACCTAACATAAAATGTCTACAGCAGGTAATATTCTGATTACATAAGTGTTTGTCTGCTCTCTTCCAGCAGGGGGCAGTGTGACCCCAATGAAAACCTGCACTTTTACACATCCTAGCACTCTGATTATCCATGTGATGAGTCATCATTTGGGAACAAAGTGAATGAGTGAAAGGCTTAATGCTGCTCTGCACCACAGCTCGTCATGTTCTGCTGCTCGTGTGAAGCCAGTTCAACTGGTGTCCTTTTAAAGGTTCTGTTAATCAATGAGCTGGTATGATAAATCAAGGATTCTATTATTGAGTTTATTGAATATGTTTATTATGAGGCAAACCCAAGCCAGGATATTTTATTGCAGATTTAAACATGACATTGGTAAACACTTGGCCAAGCAGTGTCTCTTTAGCTTCCTGTGGTCCAAGCTATGGTTGATGTGAAAAATTAGGTTAAAACCTCTTTATTCATGTGACCTGGTTGTGTAGCAGGAACCTCTCAGAGATAAGCGTGCCTGATGTTCTTTTTGTGTCCCCCCCCCCCCCCCCCCCCTTCATTTCGTTAACGGAATTCCTAGTTTTCCTCTTTTGCCTCATCTCAAAGATTATCTGTAAATGCAGCGCTCTTTCCTCTTTCCGCAGGCACTCTGGTTTTTGATCCGAGGTCTCTTATGGACGAGTTATTCCTGCATGGTTTTGCTTACAGTATTGGTTTAATGCTGTGCCAAACAAAACCTTGCTTCTGTGCAGGATAGTGCACCCCTACTTATTTTGCTATAGACTGATCACCGTTTCATAGTTAAAAAAGGAGTAGTCATAAGAGGGATCAACTCATTCATGGTTCAAACACTGGTTTTTGCCTTTTTTAATTTTAAGTTGTACTCATGACTTGATTGAAATATTTGACATTGTCATACATTTACATTTTGACACCAAATTCACAAAATGCGTTTTGAAAATAACCCTCCGTGATGCCGGCCATATTGGATTCCCGCCATTTTTAAAAAATGCTTAAGGGTGAGATCTCCACACCAAACATAGGGATGATTTCCAACCCGCTTCTCAGGTGCAGATGAAACAATTTATTAGGTCAGGAATGTACAAATAATGAGAGTATTGATTATCGGCAGACTTTTGTTCTCTATATGGTTGTGCTTGTCCAATATTCCGATATGCATCAACTATTGAGGATGGCAGCGTGTAACTAGTAATTGATATGTTGATGCAATGTTGGGGAGTAACGGATTACATATAACGGCGTGATCAGATGACAAATTATGAGTAACTGTAATCCGATACAGTTACAGTTGTATTGATGTTGTATTTACAATAGTCCTTTTTATTTTTCTCAATAATGGCTGCATTCCTTGACCTAAATTCAAGTAATGAGATTGCAGTACTCAGATTGAGTAATTGAAGAGATTATGTTACAAATTACATTTTTTGGCACAATCTGTAACAGATTACATTTTGAAAGTAACCTTCCCAACACTGGATGTTAGAGGTAATATGGGGCATTTGATTATTGAACCAGTTGGGTTTCCTGAAGAAGACTGTG
Organism: Gouania willdenowi; assembly: GCF_900634775.1. NCBI lineage: Eukaryota > Metazoa > Chordata > Actinopteri > Blenniiformes > Gobiesocidae > Gouania > Gouania willdenowi. Next base: position 13,436,485 of record NC_041060.1, on the reverse strand, counting down.
TGTATTTGTATTCTAAAGAGAAGAGTATTGTTTCTTGTTTATAACCAAAAATCTACTAACTTCAGAACATCTCGCCATTCCCATGAGTAACCCATCATGAGTCAGCGTGATTAGCAACCTTCGCCAACATGAATGAACATCTACTGCTTTAATGTTGTGCAGTGCAGTGTTCTATTCATTCTCTACATAAGCATGCCAGAATCATGATGACAATCAATTATTATAAAACGTTATCGTCAGTCTGCTGGAGGAAAATGAGCACAACCACGGTTCAGTCATTACAGGGTTCACTGGTGGTGGGAGGAATTATTATTGCATCATCTTCACACTTTAAATGAAACATATGTTGATGGCAGCACGGTGGTGTAGTGGTTAGCACTTCTTTCTCACTGCAAGAAGAACCAAGACAAGACTGAGACAAAGACCAAGACAAGTCCAAGACCAAGACAAGTCCAAGACCAAGACAAGACCAAGACAAGACCAAGACAAGACCAAGACAAGACCAAGACAGAGATAAAGACAAAATCAAGACCAAGACCAAGACCCAGACCCAGACCCAGACCAGACCAGACAAAACCAATACAAGTCCAAGACCAAGATTGAGACAAGACCAAGACAAGACAAAGACAATTCAGATAGTTTTTTAAATTATGATTCTCTTTGTGTGTGGTCGTTCATATTAAATGCATCTTCAATCAGTTTAGGGTATGAACGGAATGCGAACCTGAAGTGACGCACATGTGCAGAAGAGGTCATTAGGTGACTCATGACCCTGCAGCCACGTACTGTTTACGTAAGTAAATATGGAGGCGTCCAGTGTAGGACTGTGTGTTGAACTTAGAAACTTTAAGGAGAGTGAAAAAGTAGAGAGCCAAGTTTATCACTCTGGCCGTTTGCAGTGATGGCTGTTACATCTCAAATGACTGTTTGGATGGAGTCAACAGTGGTGGGATAAGGATGGTAAATGGACTTGATTTTATATAGCGCTTTATCCCCACACTGAAGCAGTCTCAAAGCGCTTTACATATCAGCTCATTCACCCAGTCACTCTCACGTTCACACACCAGTGGGACAGGACTGCCATGCAAGGCGCTAGTCGACCACTGGGAGCAACTTAGGGTTCAGTGTCTTGCATAAGGACACTTCGACACATAGTCAGGTACTGGGATCGAACCCCCAACCTCTCGATCAGAAGACGACCCACTACCACCTGAGCCACGGTCAGTGAGGATGTCAGTGGCTTGAATGATGCTGAGTTCATTAAAATCGGTGTGATTATTTATAGCCGAATCACACGAGTGCTGAAATTTCATCACAACAGTGCTCCTTCTCATTTGATATTGCCTAAATAGCAGAACAGTGCTGGTCTTGATGGAAACTCCCGAGTTCTAACAGTCATATACTGAGACAAGACCAAGTGACAATGCTCTCCAAAATTTGGTCTTTAGAATTAGGCTTATCTAGAGTACTACAACACTACAACAAAGGATTGGAAAGGTGGGCCTTAGTGAATCTTTCCTTATTGTGTGAGTGGATGAAGCTTTTCAATAAACCACAAAACGCGGAGGGTCCACAAGTATCAGTACTAACATTTGTTGTTTTCAGAGATGCTTTTTGGCTTGCTTCCCTTGTCTCTTTCACCGTACTAAACCTAATCTCCCCCTCTCTCTCTCTCGCTCTGTCTCTGTGTGGGAGTGGGCCTGTTAATGTTGTTGAGGAGTGGATGATCCTGCCAGACTTAATACTTGGAGAATAATCCTCTAAATAAAATTAGTTGAGAGAGTTTCTTTGATGTCCTGCAGATACCATTTGAGACCAAGGCGTCGCCACTGAAGCAGATTTACAATTATTGCCATTGATTTTCCTTTCCAATTTACCTTCATTGTCTCTGTGTTTTCTCCCACCCTTCTCCCTTTTTAAACTGAGCCTGTAATTATCTATCTATGAAAACACTGCTTTGTCCTTCATTCTGGAGTTTGTGTTAAATGTAACAAACAAACTTGGAAGTTGTGATTAAAGAGGCACTTAAATTGTATTCATGTTTAAGCTACAGTGGGACACTCCCACCTCCTATAAAAGGAAGAGGCGTACAGACACCCTCCATTCAAAATAAGCACCTCTTCTCACTCGTTCAAGCAAGAAGGGTTGTCTGGTGAGACATATTACTCATAGAACTGGAGTTATGTAAAGAACCTAGAGTTCCATTCCATAATATTTTGTGAGGTGTCTCACTATGGGATATGGTAGTTCCCGTATTGCATACATGCTTAACGAGCGGAGACCAGCCCACAGGGCAAAAATCTCTACACATCAAGACAGGGATAGCATGTAAAAGCGGACCAACATGAGGGGCGAGGTCCAACTCGCCGCTGCACAAATGTCCTGTACAGACACTCTCCTGAACAAAGCCCAGGATGTGGTGAGCCCCCGAGTCTAGTGTGCACGCAGACCCTCAGGCGGCTGCAGACCTTGACTCGTATAAGCCAAAGCAATAGCCTCCACAACCCAGTGTGACAGGCGTTGCTTAGTAACAGGCTTCCCCTTACGGGGATTAGCCCAAGAGACGAACAACCAATTTCTTCCCCTGAGGCTCCTTGTCATGTCCATATAAGTGCGAACCGCACAAACTGGACACAACACACGAGGGCGCTGCTCATCTTGTGAGGTAGAAAAGGGCAATTGGAGAACCCACTACCTTTGGCACAAAGGGCTTCAAAATGATTCTTGCATCACCTGGGAAAAGCTGAGCGCATGATGTGTGCACCAAGAGTGCATGGATGTCACTGACCCGCTTAGCTGACGACAGCCCCAGTAAAAAAAAAAACAGCTTTGAGAGAGGCAAACTTCAGGCACGCCTCCTCTAGTGGACGTTTAAGTCCCTCCAGAACCACCGCCAGATCCCACGGTGGCACCAGTGATCTGGACACGGGCTGCGCGCTCCCTTCACAAACCGGGTCCTGGCAGCAACTGGTAAATAACTGCCATCCAGTGCATGGCAGGCCAAAGTGGAGCCACCAGGAACCGCGTATGGCCGTGCTCCCTCACGAGAGCCCACTCACAGCTGGAATTCCCTTACGTGAAGCTGTCCGAGGAGAATCACGAGGATGGCCGAAGTCATCAACCCAAGTAATCAAAGACATGATCTGAACTGAACAGATTTGCCCCGTTGAAAGCGCGAGGCATGCTCTGAACGTTTTGACCCACTATGCCAAAACCTGCTCTTTTCTGCGTTTATCACGAACCCTAGATCGGATAGGTGATGTAACAGCGTGTGTGCTCTGGCCTCCGACTCCGATTGTGCCAGAAGCAGCCAATCGTCCAGATACATGGCCAGGCGAATGCCCCGCCTCCTCAGCAGGGCTATTGCAGCCTCTGTGCATTTCACAAACACCCTCGGGCTGAGAGAGAGGCCAAAAGGGAGCACACGGTATTTGTAACATACCCCTCGGAAAACAAACCTCAGGTACTTCCTCTGGGGAGGTTATATTGGAACATGGAAATACGCATCCTTTAGGTCGACAGATGTGAACCAATTGCCCTGTCACACCAGGAGCAGTAGGGAGGCATGCGTTAGCATCCTGAACCTGTATTTCCTGAGACACCTGTTCAAATCCAGGATTGGGCGAATACCGGTCCCCACCTCGTTTGGGGACCAGAAAACACCTCTTCCTGTAAAACATGGGCTGGGTCTTCCCTGGCCTGAGAGTGTATTACGCCGGCAAATTGAGGAGGGACAGATGCAAACTGCAACCTGTATCTTCTCAATATGGGATAAGGTGGGGCTACGAGCGCTGCCCATTTCTCCTCCCTGAGGGACAGAGTGGATAAGCGCTCAAGCTGGGAGCCCCAGCTGGAACCATGAGCTGCCGCTGTGTCCATGAGGGCTGTCTCCTCTTTGCTCGCTGTGGCAGGATCGCCAAGAGGAGGAAGGAAGGGGTCCTGTTTGGACAAGCTCGCTTGACATGCTAGCCTCCTGGGGAGACTCTGTGTGGTAAACACAGCGCAGTGCCGGCACGAGCCGGGGGACTCGACCGCCAGCTCCGAGGAGTCCGAAGGTGTTGAGAGCAGGGCTAGGCCTTAGACTACAGCTGGTGTGCTGATGTCTGAGAGCTCTGGACCATAGCGTGGTGCGGAGCAGGAAAGTCACCGGAGTGAGAGAGCCGCAGAAAGGCCAACGCTGGAGCGTTAACGTTGAGAGAGAGAACCATCAGCTGGAGCTGGGGCTCTGAGGTTCACTACCTTGGCGTGGTGATGAACCGGGTGGCACTCAACCAAGCAGAGCAAGGTAAGCGCTGGCTTATTTTCTCAACCTGGTGTGGTCCAAAACAAGGCGTAAGTCCTATCAGTGTCCGTTGAGTAGAAAACAATAATCCGCCTTAAGATGATAAAACTAAACATGAGAAGAGGAGTTTGAATGGAGGGTGTCTGTCCGCCTCTTCCTCTTATTGGAGGTGGGAGTGTCCCTGGCGGACGGACACATTTCTCCACTCAATTAAGATTGGCAGATTGATATAAATGCTTCTGAGGGCTGCAGATGGAGGATGCATCCCATCTCATGAAATATTATGGAATAGAACCTGAAGCACACGTGCCATGTCCTTTGAGTGTCTTTGTTTTGGGTTGTATGCAGATTAAATGTTCAGTTTAATGTTATATGGGTTCATTTCTTCTGTGCCTTCCTGTCATCTGAGATTTTGTTGCCATTTGATACGACATGCAGAAACACAAGGGCTTCCTCTGATCACGGCTCATCTGACACAGAAGCCTGAGGTGTGTGAGGAGTAATAATGGACAAGCTTTCACATACACACTCAAAAAAAAAAATCCTGTATTCATGTGGTGATTTGCAGCTGACATGGACATACAATATTGAGTGGACACTCACTGGGTCGCACTGTGCTGTCACGCGAGGCTTAAATGAGTGAGACACTCTCACACAAATGAGATGTGACATATTGACTAAATAGGAGGTAGGATGCCCAGATGATGATGCATGATGTGCATTTTCACAGGAGCACTTGGCCAGGTCTTTGCCGCTGATGAATGAGTCACAGCCCTGGTATTAAAGGTAAAATTTCAAAAGTGTTCCTTTCACTGTAGCCAATAAACGTCAGTAGATTTAAATTAAAAAAAACCTCTTACGGTCTAAGTCAACATATTATAGAGATTATTACCTCCACCAAAGAGCTAATATTTTCATCAGCGTATGTTGTTTGTCTGTAAGCATGATTACGTCAAAAGTACCAAACAGATTTTGACGAAATTTTAATCAAAGATAGACCTTACTCCATGGAAGATTTCATTACATTTTAAAGGGGATTCAGAGCAATGTTCGGATCAGTTTCAAAAATGAAAACAATCACCATTTCTCACAATGAGACAAAATTTTGTAATTCACCAATCTGTCTGAAATTTGACTCAGTTATAAGGGTGCACAATGGTTTAGTGGTATTAAAATGTGTGCAAACGTCACTTCAAGCGCAAAAAGGTAATACAAACTCCAGGGAATCAGCGTCGTCAGAATGCACCCTCATTGCATTTAGCGTGTTTCCCTCTGATGGGAAAAATGGGAGGAGGACATGCAAATAAATCAATCCAGTGGGAGCAATGCATTTCATCAAATCTGGAACTGTGTGCTGTGATTGTTTAAGCACTGAAAAATACTACGCCTGACAAGGAAGTGCAACCACACATCCACTGCAGTAAATGTTAAAACAAAACACATCAAAGATAGAAAAAAGGCTCCAGTTAACCTGTCAAGTATAAGAAAATAATTCAAATAAAACAATAGTCAATATTAACAGCCACTGAATGAGAAAATAAAGTGTGGGTGTGTGTATGTGTGTGTGGGAGAGAAAAAGCTTCACACCTGCGGCGGTGCATTTGGAGTCTGGTGACGCTGCGATGGAGAGAGGATGCTGCGATGGAGAGAGGATGCTGCGATGGAGAGAGGATGCTGCTGTGCGCGGAGCTCTGTTGCTATGGACAAACCGCTCCAGTGATGTTTTGACCGTCAAACTCTCTTGTTGCGTTGATGGAAGGAGCATCAGGCAAGAATCAGCTGATCAGATGTGTAAATTACGCAGTGATGGCACAATATGAGAGTGTGGTGATACAGCGCCACTCAGGAGATCAAAACGTACTGGATGATGGTCAGTAGATCATCTTAAAATGGAGCTGATCGACTGATTGACAGATTGTGTTGCTATATCATCTTAGATCAATGGCGTCAACAGATCAATTGGACGGTTTCTGTCCAAATCTGCCTATTTCTTATGGACTGAACAGAACAAAATTACAGGACCTGATGGAGCACCCACATTAAATGAGGGGGGAAAACATCATTAGGTTTTGAAGTTGTCATTTTTTTTAAAACAAAAACAAAAAAAACATTTGTATTTGTTTCTTTAGTTTTCTACATTATTAAATGTTTGTGCAGCAGACAGCTGAGTTCATCTGCCTCCAATTTAACTTCCTGAAATGTCTGTGCTTGTGCGCACTGACATCTCCACATTAAACGAGCAAAACGCTCATTTAAATGGGGCGGTCTGCACCACTTCTGCACGTGCACTGATCATTGCTGCAATCCTAGTGAATTCCTCACAGCCGATGAGGAAACTGCGTCACCAAAGGATTTAGGGAAGCAACTGGTTTACCACCCTTTATTTCAGATCTTAGTGAATCCACCACTCTGAGTGCTCTTGTTTTTAATTGTTTTGGGCATTACTTGCTTGGTTTATTGCTATCTGTGAGCTAATTATGCCAACATTAAGACTACCCATATGATAACATACAACAATTTACTTTACCCTTTTGCCATAGGAAGCTGAAACCAAAATGATCCCAAAATATTATTTGGTCTAAACAGCAAAGCTAAAGTGTTTTGATCATTCTATTACCTACAACTACTGTAATATATGCTGCTATCGCCCCTTCTAGGAGCTTTATATAAGACAAGCTTAATAGGACTGACAAACATTGTGGAAAAAGAGGGAATATCAATCAAATAATAAAGCAACAATAAATTATATAGGCTAAAGTGTTTTTTAAATAAAATCTGGGATATTTGGCCCTCAAAGTCATCTCGAATAGTTGCAGACCCCTGGTGTTTAGAGTCTATCTCACGTGATACATCAGTGTGGTATCCCATGAACTGTCTGATACGACGCGGGTAGTTCCATAATTATTTAGAGTTGCTCTTATTATGTTCAAATTTTATAGTGGTTACATTTCCTACCCAAGCAATAAAGTCAAATGTTAATTTCATATTATTTCAACACAGCAGAAAATGTTATTTCATGACAACTGAAACATTCCTTTGCTTCTCTCTTTAATTGATCACCTCTGAGGTTGCATTGTTGCTGAACAGACACTTTAATAGACTGGTATAGGGATCTCATGTGCCTCTGTAATGTGCCAATTACTTGTATGTTTCTCTTGTGTATCGGCCATTATAATTACAATTCATGGCTTAACAAGCTGCAGAAAATTTTATAATGTGCATGAGGGATATCCAGAGCAAATGGTGTGTATCAATGCTGGAAGTGAACAAATGCTGCTGCGGTTGTGTTACCTAAACAGTTAACAGTGCACTCCTTAATGGCTATAGTCTTCTCACCATTTGAATGAAAGCTGTACATAGGAAATTAGTTTCTTCAAAAAATCATTTGTTTCTCAAGGATGTCATTGAATTTCAATAAAGTGATGATTAATTCTGAACCTTCCTTGGTGTTTTGCCATGGTTACACAACAGGAAGGTGGGGGTCCTACAGATGAAGAGGTGGGAAATATTATGATGATGATGATAGTGGTGGTAGTGAAGGTGGGTTGTCATATTTTGTCCCCAGGCTTCTGCTTTCGTATCACACCCGCCATCCTCCGCTCATGACCCCAGCCACCTTCCCTGGGGAGACACTTGCCAGGTGAGAAAAGCATGCAACAGGAATTAGAAGTTCCAGGTTGACTGTGTGTTTCCTCCCCGCAGCAAGGTTGTGTTTGGCTGATATGTCCGTCCCATTTATAAACACATTGCATTGTTTCTTTCTACCCACTAAACCCTGAATAGAGACATAACTAGAGCTTATATAATATTATAGAGGCTTTCCACCATAGGAGGAGTTTGAGATTCTTGCCAGGGTAGGCAAAAGAAAAAAATAGAATTAATTATATAGACTATCTCAAGATTTGCACCAACCACAATGTGTGTAATAAATGCAAAAATTATTAATAACATAATTAATGTTAACTACAAAAATTTGCATCAACTCGTCATTTGATGTTATAAATTAATGATAAAATCAGGCCAGCGGCCACTTTCTGCTTCGTTTTTGCTGCAGAACCATACATAAACTGCTGGGTGCAGTGTGGCTTCACCATTTACTTTGCGAAGAAGAATTACACAACAGAAGAAGAACCAACCTAAAGTCTCAAAATCTTGGGACCATTTCATTAAAAACTTATAATGCACTCTTAATAACAAAGCCTTGAAAGAAAGACGATGGTCACATCACGGGAGCACGGAAAGACAACTTTTTTTTTTTTTTAAAAGAACAACATGTGAATTCATATTTATTTTGTAAATTCACTGTGTTTTATAGAAATAATTGTATATTATGTACATTATATTAAAAAATTTATTTTTTCGAATTTATTTGGGAAAACTCTAATGAAAACGTTTGGTCACTAGGTGGGGACAATGCCACTAGATGTTGTTAAAAATCTTACAACTTGTCTTTTTTTTAGATATTTATAGTGGTCTTGATAGTAGACTGGTCTCAAGACCAAATTTTAAAGGACTTGACCTTGTTGATGTCTCAGACTATTCAATTCAATTTAATTTTAGTGGTGGCCTAGTGGTTAAGGACGCTGGCCTTGTAATCAGAGGGTTCCCGGTTCAAGCCTCACCTGCGCCTTCACTGTGGGATGTTGAACAAGACCTTTAACCCCGAACAGCTCCAGGCGCCGCAAAATGGCTGCCAACTGTAATGGTGAGTGAATTTCTCCATTGTTAGATAATAAAGTATACAAAAAAAAACAAAAAACAAATAGCACAAAATACAACAAAGTAATCTCTAAGCACTGAACAAAATATAAAGTCCATTGTAATAAAGAAAGAATTATTATTATTAATCCAAAATTAAAGAGATAATGCTTTTTAACTGTTCAACCTTGTCATGGTTTTTAAAATAAAATTTGGGGTTTTGGTCTTAATAATAATAATAATAATAATAATAATAATAATAATATTAATATTAATAATGCATTCCATTTAAAAGCGCCTTTCAGGTCACCCAAGGGCACTGTACAGAGCAAAAACAGATCAAATACATTAAAAAATAAAAGCCAACATACAATAAAGTGGGTGAGGGACAAAATGATGCAGTTATAGAGTAGGCGAGTCGAAAACAGATGGGTTTTGAGTTTGGATTTGAAAGTGGGGAGGTTGGAGGAATTACGGAGGTCAGGTGGCAGTGAGTTCCAGAGCGACTGAAAGCTCTACTCCCCATGGCAGGGGGAACAGTGAGGTGGATGGAAGAGGACGATTGGAGTGAAAATACAGAAGAGAAGTAGAGGGATAGAGGTTGGTAATGGTCTTGTAAGTGTGGAGACGTGCTTTGTAAATAATTTTTTGGTTGACCTGGAGCCATTGAAGTTGTTGTACGATGGGGTTAATGTGGTGGAAGGAGAGGTTTTGGTGACGATCCGGGCAGCAGAGTTTTAAACCAACTGGAGTTTATGGAGGGACTGTGGAGGAAGGATGATGAGTAGGGAGTTACAATAATCCAGGTGGGAGGTGACAAGGATGGTGGTGGTTTGGTGGGGTAAGGGAGGGGCGGAGATGGTTGATGAAGTAGACCGCGTGGTTATTGATATGGGATTGTAATGATAGTGTACTGTCAAGGATGACATCCAGACTTAACTTGAGGAGAGGGGGGAACTGAGGTACCATCGAAGCAAAGTGAGAAGTTGTTGACCTTGGAAAGGGTTGACTTGGTGCCAATGAGGAGAAATGTACTTTTGTTACTGTTTAATTCAAGAAAAATTGTCATGAAACATTATCTTATTTCAGAGAGGCAGGAGATGAGGGAGGGAGGTGGGAGAGAGGAACTAGGTTTGCAGGAGAGGTAGAGATTGATGTCATCCATGTAACAGTGGAAAGAGATGTTGAATTTGTATATGGCCGAGGTGGAAGAGGTATAGGTGATTAAAAAAGATGACTGGGGAGGGGTCGGATGTGAATGACTTGAGCTGAACAAACTAAGTGCGGCCTGTGAGGTAGTAGTGGAACCACTGAAGGGGGTGTGAGTGATGCCAAAGAGAAGTCTACCAGGGAGGATGGGGGTGTGAGGAGTGAGGAAGCTGAAGGATGTTATTGAGGAGAGAGAATAGTGATTTGGTGTGTCCATCATTAGAGATGAAGCATGTGTGTTTTGCACATATTGTGGATGGTGTGGTGGTCTTGACTTGGTCTTGACTCCCAGAAGTCTAGGCTTCGTCTTGGTTACGGCGCATTCTTGTCTCGGGCCAGTCTTAATTGGTCTTGGATAGTGTGGTCTTGAGAACGACACTAATTGATAGGCACAAAAAACGAGTAGAAAGAAAACTACGATACAATAAACATTCAACTTTGATGTACTTCCTCACCTACCCTACTTTACACTGCTCTGTGCTCACTCGACGTTAGCTTGTTTTATACATAATTCAGTTGTTTAGGTTTGAAAAAGCAACTCCCTGCCAGGCTGCTTAAAAACATACATTGTTTTTTTTTAATTATAAGAATGTGAGAGATGCTGATGCTCCCTGTGAACATTTACAGAATATGCCATCCAAATAATATCTCACAAAAGAAGTGAAAGTTGCATAAGGAGCAGCCAGCTGACTAAAAATACCTTAATTGATATGTATCTGGAGTAAAACAGAGCCCAACAGTGCTCTGTGAGACCATCATCATTAATCCTCTCTCCTGCTTTAGTTTGGGGTTATGGAGGATAATGCTGTTAAGCCTCACTCCATCTCAGGCTAATTAACACGTCAGTCTACTGTACACATGTTCTTCATACATAGAGTAATGGAAAAAAGTGTTATTTTGGTTAAAAGCAACAGTGCGGTAGTTTGTGTCCCTGCAGATTTCATAAAGGTTAACAAAGCCATGTGAAATGACGTGTAACCACACCGTAACTCATTTCCTTGTCTGAAGAAGAAATTAAAGATAATTGCTTAGATTGGGATTATTTCCTACAGCACATGTAACCGTTTGTTCTCTTGAAAACAGGATATGCTACAAATACATGTTTTTCATTTGAACCAATTTTTCGCTCAGTTGATAGTTTACTTACTTTTGATGATTCCAAATACTACTTCCTGGATGGAAATATTTTGATGGAACAATTAACTATATAATTTATTATTATTTTTGGTTGAGTTCCTTTAACTTTAAACAGCAGCAAACATTACGAGTTAAGGATTTATATAAATAAATATTAGTACAAATATCATGTGTTTAATTAAACCATGTTAGACCAAATCTTTTATTGTAGAGTTTGCTTGTTGGGTGTGAGTGGATCATTACAATTTCCCCCAGAAGTAATATTCCCCAAAGCATCAACAATTTATTTGCTGAAACACTTTTAATGCTGGTGTTTCAAATGACCTGGACATTAGTCAATTTCTTTCTTTCATCACCTCACACAGATGACTAGATTTATTAACATAAATCTAATAACCCTGATACATGTAAAGCTGCAAGCTTGATCAAGGTTTTCTGCTTCCTTCGCAGCAGACTGCTCCAGATGTAAAGACGTGTTTCTCTATCTGACTCCCTTGTTCTTCTGTCTGACTCTGTTGCTCTTCTGGTGCCTTTTCACCTACACTTCAGAGTCCAGGGGTGGGGGTTTGAACCCCCAACTTCTTCATCGTTTGCTGGTCCTGTGATAACCAACATGACAGGGTGGCTTTCAGGGTCCTTTGTTTTCTTCTGTTTCCCATTCTAAGAATCATTGTCTTTACCTCTCTGTCGACCCCCTTTCACGATGCTGTGTGTGTGATTGTGTTGCACATTTACATTAAGTCTAGTTTCCCAATAATGATTATATGATATTAAGACACCTTTCTTTCTGTGAAGAAGTCCACTTGTCAGCCTGTTTTTAACCAGAGAGCCTCAGACAGGACCGGTGGGCCATGGAGGGGCAGCACCAGATTGACTGGGTGCTGCCCAGTTTGAAGTGTAGCAATTGGTAGAGCACCATCGAGGCAAAAAAAAAAGTCCTTTCCTGTGTTGGGTTTAGCCCCTGGTGCTTTGTTCTATGCCCACTGAGCAATAGCTAATTACCGGTAACTTTCATGCCCCAGTTTCATGTGGTGTCAGGCAGAGCTGTGCAGCACGCTGGAGTTTTCTCTACAGACACGAAGCCTGGGCAAGGCTTTACAACACCAGAATCCCCTTCTTGTTAGCGATGGTTGGGTCCAAAGAAAAGGCGAAGCCAGTACATTCGGTGAAAATGGACCATGCCATTGACGGGCTGCCATTTCAGATTTTTCTGTTGGAGTTAGCTTCCTTAGCCTTTGACTAGCACTGGCTGCCAACAAGATAGTAGGAGCCATTTTGGCTTTGAGCTGGAAACTAAAACAATGTACCCTTGGCTGAGCAGATGGGTGTGCTAGCACTTTTAGCCATGGTGTACTTCCAGATAGTAAAGCTAAGGAAGTGCCAAACTGAAACACACTACACTTGATATCTTTTTTATGTTCATGTTTTAGTCTTGTTTGGTGTTTTGCCTGTAATATGTTTAGTTTTTTTTATTGGATATGTAAAATGTAAAGGTTTCTTTTTTTGTCATGTCCACGTGTGTGTGTGTGGGTGTGTTTGTGAGTGTGTGTTAGCGATTGATCGTAGCTCCTCCCATTCCGACACAGGTGAGTCTCATCCTCCCTGATTAGAAACCTCACATACAGAAGTGCTTCGCCACTGTGTGTTTGTTGGGTCATTGTCATTATTTTTTGCTGCTTGAGCCAGATCAGTCTTGTAGCATCGGGTTTTGTGTCTTTATTTTGTACCTTATTGTTTTTATTTATTTTTTTAAAAAGGACTGGGTTTATGAGCGCTCATCCTGCCTCTGTCCTACTCTGCATTTGTCTCCACTACAACCACAGCACCCCTAGACACTTGAAACCCTTTACTAGCTTAAGGTGACGATGAATAATAATGAACACAAAATATTAGCTTTATTTTTAGCCTCAGAGTTATCAGCAGAAGTGGGTTGCAGCGATGTGAAGAAGCTACTTGTACTGACTTTCTGACACACCCCATGAGCATTTAAATTCCTTCAGTTACAGTATTTGGTGCTACGGGCTCTATTCACTCGAGAGCCTTGACATCATTAATCCATTAAACTTTAAATTCCAGAGGATTTTTTAGACCTCCTGCTCCCAGATTAGCAGTTCACTGCATTTCTGTGTCAATTCACTGAGTTGAAATTAATTTCTCTACTAATTTAGTAATTGCACGCCAAAGCTTTCATCTGCACAGAGGCTAAGCTGCATTATACTGCTGCTTTACTGCAGGCAGGTGAATGTCAGTGGCTATTCTTTCTGCAGCACAAGCTGCAAATAATGCATGCACCAGAAATTCACCACCTGACTTGACCAAAGACAGACAATTTCTGTTTAGTTTATTACATCTTGCAAGGAGAATTATGCACTTGGTGACTTTCTATCGATACTGTAAGAAAAGCTGGTTATGGATGTAGACATAGAAATATGAAATGCAAAAGCTTTCAACCACTTTGACAGAATGTCTGCTCTTACTGTGAGTGCTGTATTATCCGGCTTGCTCCGGATAAAAGCATGATTCAATGTTACAGCCAGGCTTGCTTGCTTGCTTCACCCATTACGGATAAGCTCCTCTAACACACTGATGTAGAGGCTTTTTCTCTCTTTGTGTGTGTGCGTGGCGTGAGTACGCTCTCAGTGATGTGGGTGGCACTGGCTGTAATGAGGGAGGAAGATGATGTGGGCACATGTGTGATGATGAGTGACTCTCAGTCATTTTCTCTCTCTGTCCCCTCACAGTACCCTTACCATTTACATATGAGTCACTGTGGCTTCTACCATCCCTCCCTTCCTCCCTAGAGAGGGCAAAGATGGACAAACGCACAGCAATAACAGTTTTTGAGCTTGGCACAGGACGTCTGGACGCTGTCACAGCTGATCAACAAACCACGTTTGACATCTCTGCCTCTCAGCATGACTGCAGTTCACATGGGGCCTGGGTGTCGTACAAGCATAAAAAAAAAAGCACAGGAAAAAAAATGCAGTGTGTCAATTGAAGTTCTAAGAAAAGGACGATTGATGAAAAGCACAACAGCAGCACTGTGAAATGTGCATTAGTGCTGTTTTGACACTGACTAAAATCATGGTAAATTACCACTTTGTAAAACCAGCATCTCCAGTTGTAATTCACATGATGTTCCACAGTAAATATCTCACGTATAAACTTAGAAAGGAAGGGACGAGAACTTGCACTATTAGAACTTAATTTATGTTCCACAAAGGCATCTGTATAAAATAAATGTTTTTTCAAAATGTACAATTCTTTTCAAAATAAAACACCAATGAATTCAATACAAAATAAAAAAAAAATATTCTCAGGCTCTAAGTCATACGTGGATTTGGGGGTGCAGGGAGAGCGTTGCCCCTCCCTAGTGGTCAAAAGTTATTATTACAGTTTTCCAAAATTATTTTGAAAAATACAATTTTTGATTAAATGTACATAATGTAAAAATATTTTAAGAGCGATAAAACACAGTGACTGTACAAAATACTGTATATATGAATATGTAGTCAACATTATGAATTGTTACTAATAATTTTTGCATTATTGTATTTGTTACACACATTGTGGTTGGCGTTTATCTCGAGAATTCTATTCATTCAATTCTATTTTCAGTCCTGTTATCACGGTTCGCGCACGCACACTCTTGCCCGAGGTGCAAGAGTGTGTGATAATGGTTTGTCTTGCAACCGCTGTCATCATATGTTGCTTCTGACAGTCATCGCTCACCTCGCGCTCTCACTTACACACCCACTGTCACAATTGACAAATAATATGATTGTTGACACACAAAGGAGTGCGCAGCAGAGTGGAACAGGCTGGCACGTTATACGATGAGAAGCCTTTCTAGGATTTTTTTACGCCAAGCTTCGACAGTTATGAAAAACTAAGCAAAATCAAAAGTTTATTCTCACAATAATATTGCAAAAATAAACAATTCAATGCGGTTCATGGCTCATAAAAAATGGAAACCGCCAAAAAATCCTAATTTTGAAAGATGTCAATAAACCAAAAAAAAAACGAAATATTAACCGTAACTGTTAGAGTAGAGTCAAATTACTCTGTTGTTCAGAATCAGAGGTTTTGCTTTGCTTGAATCATTCAATCAATGGTTTATTAACAGATTTTAAATGAACAGACATGACTCAACAAGAATATCAAGTCAAAAGGAAAACTAGCACTCGTCTAACACAGCTGTGGTCTGGAGTAGACACCCGTTCTAAATGCACAGATTGTTCGAACCAACAGGCTGTTGGGTAGGCCGACTCCAGCCTAGATTGTGGTTCTTCTCAGCATTTTATCCAGTTGTTATCTAATATACGTCTTCCCTTTGGCCTGGCGCATGGTTTCGACCATGTACTGTATGTTCTTCTTTTATGTTACATAATACATTTCTGACTGTCAGAATCAATACATTAGCTGTCGCACATCAAGGTAAAAGAGATAAAGACACTTACACGATCAGTTATTGCAGTTAATTAAAGATGACCCTTTCTGCTGCTTAAAACAATGCCATATAAGTACAATACAAGATTTATTGATTGATAAGTTCTTTCATATGATGATGTTATGTAGTCTAATCATTATGGGGGGTCAAAGTTGCTTGCGCTTTTTATTCATTAAGATTTGTTTGTTTCAAGTGGTAAAAAATAAGTATTAGTAGATATCTGACTTGTCTCGTCGCTATATGTAAAGCTTGTGTAGTTGGATTTAGTTGAAATCAGATGTTTTAGAAATAACATAACTTTCAGTATTCTCTCAATTATCAAAACAGAACTACTAGTTTTTGTTGAGACAAGTGAAAAAAAGAGACGTGATTCATTCATGCACAAACTGCATCTTTCAGAGCTGCTCTTGCGTAATGCTCTGATCTCTGGACAATGATCACAGCTCTTCCTGCCGATTCCCAAGTTGCCATTTTGTGCAGCCAGTGGGAGGTGTTTTCCTGTTGTTTCAAACCGTGTATTCCTTGCCATCAACCCTACTCATCCCTAATCCTGTGGCTGCAGCTGTACACACAATAGGTAATCCCATCATGACTCCATTGTGTGTGGAAATGAAGACACGTTGGCTGTAAAGAGGAGAGTTATTTGTTGGAGCTCAAAGTGGGGGGTGGAGGGTGGGCTGTCGCGTGTACACTGGGGATGGGCGGATGTATCAAATGTTCACCTGCCAATGTATCGTTGCTTGGATGAGGTCCAGAGGGGCTTCAACTGCCACCAGGGGAGTAAAAAGGGTTTAGTCATAGTAAAAGGAAGATGTTTCTTTTAAAAATGAATCATCAAAGGATTTAACTTTAACACATTTGGTTTCAGGATGCTGAAAAAGTAAGGCTTTCCACATTTGGTTTATTAAATGTGCTTTTCCAATTGCCTTATTGTGGTTCACTACGGTACACATTCTGTGTGTGGCCTTAATTAGCCACTTTTAATGGTGCAGGAACCTTAAACCAGCCTTCAACCAAACTATAAACCAAATAACACAAGTCAAAATCAACTCTCGTTAAGTTTGAAACGTACGCTACACCTTTACACCAGTTTGTGTTGAGTAAAAGTAGATTCCTTAACTTATATGAGCCAACGTTGGTCCTTATTCCACCGTAATTCATGTCCTCAGTTTATAATGACTGGTTGGGGACTTCTGCAGTGTGACTGATGTTAAAGCTGCTGGTGGCGATAACTAACATTTTTTAAACTGTTCCTGCATTTCATCCAAACATGGTTTTCCTCCACTACTGATGCTAGTGTGCCCCTAAAATCTCTGCCAAAGTGACATTTCTGATGTTTTCACAGATTGGAAGTTGTGCCAAAACCACGGTTGGATGTTGACGTGGTTTTCCATAAAAAAACCTGAATACAGACAAAATTGAATTCCTTGAGGAGTGAGGTGATATTACAGGGAACACCATTAACAAAGCTCTTCTAAAATGCTGTCAAGCAAATCCATATCTTCCTTATAGCGAAGAAACAAGAAAGCACAACAAGAATGAAGTAAAGACACTTCTTAAAGATCCTTCTAAGGGATTCCCAATCCCACAATGCACTGCACAAAACTTTTCCGAAGTTGAAATCACATGACCATTTGTCAACAAACCCAATATTTGTGATGGAGTCGAAAGCAGTTTTGCGAGCATCAATTTCAGTGTTTGTGAGTACATTTTTCTTCTTTTTCTGTTGCTTTATTGATCTGTGGCCTACAATATGTCTTTATCTGTATTATAAACAATGTTAACAGCTTTAACAACTTGCTGTGTAGGAAATTTTTGATTCAAAACACAGATTGTTGCAAAAAGGGAAGACCCTAAACTGCAACTCTATAACCCACAGTTTCACTAAGGATTTCACTGTTAATGAAGGGAAACACATGTTGAAAGGGAAACCCAGGCACAGCCACAGGCTGTCTGTGTTGATGCCTGTTTACAAAGCCACTGACCATGTGTGAGTGTCAATTGAGAATATATACTGTGGCTTCTGTTTCAGCGCCTGCTTCACTTAGTTTTGTGCATTGGCTCAGATGATTTACGATCCAACCCGAGGGGGACAATTAGCTTTGTAATGTGTCTGATCCGACAGATGTTTGTCCTTGTGAGAGGAAATCCTGCAGAGGAGGCAGCGGTGCCACTCCGAGGACGTCTCAGCCCTCTGAGGCTGTCACTGTGACACAGAAAAGGATCAACTCAGAAACACAAAGCCCCTCTCTCAGACCCACTGAGTCTCACAGCTCGACAAGAAACATAAACTATTCAATGCATTTGGGATTCACAGGAATTTCTCACAAATCTTCCCAGTTACTAACCACAAAGAGAAATCCACTCAGTCCAATGGCTTTATCTGAGACTATGCATTGGAAAGCAGCAGGATACATAGTAACATTTTAATCACACATACTGTAATAATTTAGTGGAATTTAAAAAAGGTGTCTTTCAAACAAACTGTTTCCAACCTTCTTTTTTTGATATGGATATCATCCCCACCCCTGCAGCTCTGCCTCATGAATGAAATGATTTTCCTTCCTGTACAGTAGGTTAGCCTCTGGCAGTTTGACCCTCATTACTCCAGCACTATAAACCCTCCACGCCTCTTTATTTGTCCTCCATTTTCCTCTTTCTCCTCAATCCTGACGGCACAGAAGCTCAAAGCGTAGCAGCAGTGACAGGAGGTTTTGAAAAGACGTAGAGGTAATATATAATTAACAGCTGACTAGAGTTAATTACTGTGAAGCTCTTGATGTGTACATTGCTCTTTCTGCTAGTTAAGCCCCTAAAGCAAGAAACGGAGCTTGATTCGCTTCGTTGGAAGTTTTACATCAAACCAGAAATGTTTCAATATGAGTAAGCGTCCCCGCTGTTTGATTTGAACAACTTTTTCTTCCTAAATGCCTCGAGACACTTTCAGATTCCTTAATGTTCTTCCACAACGTGTAGATAAAAATGAAGAATTTAACATTTTTACTCCAAATGTATGTGTGTATGTGTGTCTTCTCAGCTGATTACTTCAGCACCTCTAAATGTTCACAAGGTGCTGCCTGCTAGGTTAATTCCTCTGTGTGCCTCTTGATAGTTTGGTGGACAGTTCACCTGGTGTTCTTACTGTCAGTCATTTCAAACCTACAACGAAAAAAAACGGAAGAACCCAGAACCTAAATATCTCCTTTAATTCTCCACCTTTGAAAGTTTTGAAGGCATTTTAAGCAAGAAAGTGACCAAGTAGAATATCAACATGTGATCATTTGATCCATAAAACTCGTGGAAACACACTTCATGCTGACATTTCAGAGAATTTTGAAGACCTGCCATTGTGCTCCTGACTAAACTTCCAGCTAACTTCAAAACAAAAGCCCTATTTACAAAAGGGTTAAAACCAATGGAAGACAAGAAGAGATGCTTTTGTTTTGAAATGTGGATGTTCGATGATTTTACGTTTCACAATGCATCACGGGACGGATGAGTGTGACTATTGTGCCCACCATGCCTACTTTAAAAATGTCCTGAAATAGTATACATCCGGGCATTTCTCCCATACTCAATCTTTCCATACTATCTAATGTGAACGCACTGCATACTTATTTTGACTTCAGACTTAGTATGAGTAGTACTTTAATATGCCATTTCCAACACAGCTGATTTATCAGTCTGTGGGCTGACTCTCAGTGCACTTTGTTTTATGTATTTTGGTCCACACATGCCTGCTTGGCACTAGAGGGTAGAAATGTACAATCCATCAGAAGGTTAAGAAACAGCTATGCTTGTTTAGCATGTGTATTATCCAAAAATGCAGACAAGGGAACCGTTTGGGGCTCCCAGCCATGAGGGGGACCCGGAGGGCTGAAATAATTTGTCAGCAGCAGCAAAGTGCATGTTGGGGCACAGTCAGTAGTTCATGGATAGTTCTTATGTCATCAGGTTATATTATTTTAAAATTGTATAAAAAAAGTTTGAGGCGCTCATCAAGAATTTTTCCCTGACGCGAGGCCAACAGTCTGTAGAATGACATTCACTATGGTGTCATATTTGACAGCATGACTCAGACATTGTAATATATTTTGTCATCTTACTAAATTACTGAAAAACAACAGCTGGTTTATAACTGTCTTTGAGAAACCGTTGGCTTGTGTGTGTGTGTTTTTTTTGTTGTTGAAATTTTCAAATTGTACTGTCACTGTCCACAAAACAGTTCTTGTTTGTTTCATAATGGTTCATATTGATGATTTCATGATAATAATAATAATACATACATACATTTTATATAGCGCTTTTTTGGACACTTAAAGTCACTTTACAGAATTAAAGGATTATTCTTTCACTCCACACTTATTGATGTCAACTGAGTTTCTCGACCATTTTGATCTATTTCTTCAATGAAAACTAAAGAAAGTCCAAAGTGAGAGGCGAAGTTAGTCTTTTCACATCGTAGAAGCCCAAAATCACTCGCACTATATGAATATTATGTAAACAAAAAAAACAAAGCTAAGGAAGACTTAATGTTTTGAATGAGGGGAGCAGAAGGATATAATGAGTTTTTGTTCTGCTCTACAAAAGACAGTATGTCTGATGCTCCAGGTTGTGACACACTGGAGTTAATTCTAGCCACAGCATATGGCTGCGTCTTCACTGGCTCTGTGGGCTCTTAATTAGCTCAATGGTCCAAATGAGGTTATGGCATTGAAGGGAAGAAAATCTAATCAAAAATAACAGAGAGAGAAACAGAGATTGTGTTCTGTATGAGTGTGTGACTTAAAATGGGGTTAATGTGGACAGACCATCCAAAAAATTATGTAATTCTAGACGTGATTATGTAAGGGGTCTGCTACCCCCTCCCCGTGCACACGCATGCTAACCGTGGTTCTCTTCTGAAGTTCATGGCTAATTGTTTCTCAGGAGAGGTGCACGGCATCCACTGCAGTGAGACCGAGGTGGCGTTGCATGCTGTGTTGTCAGACATGAACAGAAAGGAATGCAAAGCTTTAGTAACGGTTCCCCTTGTGCTTTCATGGAGTAATGAAAAAAATCGAATGGATTTTAGTACCCACACCAATCACCATATACTACATATGTTTAGCTGTAATCTATAGACACCCTATAGAGTCTAGGGGTAAAACAAAATTTCTTTTCCTATTCTGAATTGAAATGATACGTTTTCTATTTCATTCTCAGAGCCTCCGTCATGTCAGCTGACAAATTTGTGGTTTCTCGACTCGCACCTGGTACAGTCCAGTATGATGCTATTTTTCACCCATCTCCATTTGTTCTAAAAACCCCAAAATCATAGTATTTTGTTGTTATATTTTTATTTGTAGCCACCGAAAAGTCACTTTCAAGACGCTTCTAAAAACAGGCTGTTTTGGGGCCTTCATGCATATGCATTGGTGGGCGTGTATGTAGACTCTGACTTTATACCTCGCTCTGAGAGGGTGATTACCATCGCAATTTTCTTTTGTTATCCACACACTCTTTTCAGCCAGAAAACTGCACATTACAGTAAAACACATGGCTATTTAAGAGAGAGGCTATTGTGATTGTGAGTCCAACAAACGCTGCTCCACGGTGTGTTTATCACAGCAGCTGCAGAGTCAGACAGATGTTTCAAACACTCACCAGAGCTGCTACGTCACCTTCTTATCATCCGCACATATTCTGACCACAGAACTAGTCCATTTAATACGATAGTCCACTGTTTTGTCCAACCGCTGCATCACATTGGATCTTAAAGGCAATACGAGGCAGTATAACGGCTACTAAAAATGAAACTGCTCGCCGGGCACTATACCGTGGCTGCCCACTGCTCCTCAGTGAATGAGGCTAAAGGGATGTATATTACTGTAGCAAAACCATTATAAAGTCTTTTTTTTAAAAAAAATACTGCCCCTTTAATGTTACGATTCTTTTATCCAATTGGTTAATTTAATGCAGCCTGTAACGCTGAAAAATACAAGCACTGGTTTGAGAGAGAAAGAGAAACGCTTGCAAAATTTAACTTTAATCAGTCAATAGGGATTTTACCATTTTTGATCCGGATCCCCTCCAATTTGGAAAGTAATCTTCAGTGGTGTAAGGTCTATCTTTCGTCAGACTTGTCAAAATCAGTTAAGTATTTTTTGATGTAATCCTAACAGACATATAAATAAAATCCTGTGAAAGTACCACCTCCTTGGCAGAGCTAAAAATCAAACTTTTCAACCAGAAATTGACCATCACATGCATTGTTATGTAATATCTCTTGTCATGTTAAGTTATATATTTATATGTCAAGCCATTGTGTCAGGTCATGTTGTATCATTGTATTTTATTTTTAAGGGAGTATATCAGTATTGTATGTTTTTAACTGTTGTGGTTAAAGTTGTTGTTATTATTCACACACATAACTGCTGTATGAAATAAAAACATGAAAAGAACAAGATGTGAATATATATACATTTCTTTGTCGTGTAACTAGTGCAGGATCAGAGGAGCAGCATTCCTGCGTACATTTTAAACATACATTTAATAAAAGATAGGGGAATATCAAAGTTACACATGTAACATTTATGTTTCTATGGTTGGAGAAAACAACTGGCAATTAGTTTTGACAGTAAATTGACATTGACTCCAAGTTGTAAAAAAATTCTGAATGAAAAAAAAATACTATCCATGTTTTGAGTGGAGCAGGAGGCCATGTTTTGATACACCGCAGTGAAGAATTTACGTTTCCTTATCAAATGAATGTCTATATGTGTCGGAGAGCCAGCAGCATGAGCACAGGAATGCTACATGACACCTGTCATAAGGAGGAAAATAGCTTTTTCTGTTTTCCAATTCCTCTGTTCCATCAGGACGGCTGTGTTCGTTTTCTCACTGGGGAGAGACGGAGGATCACAGGCTCTGCTTACTCTCGCATCTTTTATTTTTTCTTGCTTTTTTGCATCTTTCTCATTCCCATTCTCTTTAGTGCTGCTTCCTAGCTCCGGATCCATCTTGCACTCCAATTCCTTCTGTCTCTTTTGGTTTTCTGCTTTGGTTCTCTGTCTCTGGGGCCCGTTCGGCTTCACCTCTTTCCTCCTGGGATTTTGGCTGATCGCTTGTCATCAAAATATCTTCTATCCTCACTGCTGGTCCGTGCCCGTCTTATCTCGACCATGTAATATTAAAGTCAGAAGGGACATCACTACTTTTTTCTATGAGAGCTTGTTTGTGCCTGCGGTAAAGAGACCAAGAGCAGAAAAGGGGAAATCTGTCACCCACAGCAGAGCAAGCAACATGAATGCATTTAGACTAAATCTACCCTTTAGCCACTTATTATTATTCAGAAAGTCCAATCCAGCTCCACTGCTGCTCTCACACTGCATACAAAATGCAAAAGATGCATTTGTGAACATCACCAAACAGTAATTTTGGAGGCATGGTTGAGATTTGGAGCTTTGAGGCCACAGGTGCAAAACTTACATTAGTGCAGCGCGACTCAATATCATCACATGTGGACTTGACCTTTAAAATTGTCCAATAATAACTAGCGCTGGGCGATATGGAAGAAGACTCAAATCATGATATTTTTTCTCAAAATGGAGATATACAGTACGATATAAATCTTGAAACAAACAGTTGCACAATATGTGCCACTTGGTACATTGGTAGCAAAAACAGCAACTCCTAAAACAAGTATTTTAATACAAAATATGCTATAGAAAATATTTATATATCAATTTAGGCAATATGGTAATTTTCTATATTGCTTTTGTGCTCCTACAGTTTTCTTAATGCCACCCCATTTAATACCACCTGACAACGACTCTGCTGTTAATACAAAACACATGGGATACCAGCTGAAATACATTCTAAACAGTGCTATTCTCTCTGTGTGCAGGAACCTGGTCTGGGACCTGGGGAGTGAAAAGGGCTGCAGACTTCCCAGGGTTTTTGGTCCTGTTCAGTCATAGTATGGGCCTCATATGTAGATCATTTAATTGCCACTCGAAAGTTGGTCCCCATTGTATACACTTTCTTCTTGGAGTTTTCAGAAATGTTTCGTGCATTGCATTTTGGGATGTGGAGTGTTTTTACTTGTTCTTTGTGATTTCTTGCAGTTTACCTCAAAAACTCTGTCAAAGTGATTTCTCAACACATTTCTGGTGTCTGGTGACTGAAAGTTGCTGGCTGATGTTTCGGATTTGCAAAAAAATTGAGTGTCTCGTGGAGTGAGGTGATACCACAGGAAATACCAGGAACAAACTAGAACAAAAACTGGTGTCAAGTGAATAATTGTAGGGTAGAAGCTTCACATGGGTGCAAGACATTTGATCACAGGTATTTAGACCAGAACAACAATATTTTACCCTGTGTAAAATGTCTTGTTCATTTCTACCACAGTCAAAGTCACTATGCAGGTTGTATTGGGCTCTCTGGTCATTCTATCTGTCTGCCGGGACCATGGACACAAACTCTCCGTGCCTTAAATACTGATGCAACACACTTTACATTCTAAGTGGAATCTGATAAGCTTGCAGTGGTACCAACTGAAAAATTCCTTTTAAATGAAAGTCAGTGGTGATTTTTATAACGGGTCCTTCTCTAGCTCATCCCACCAATGAGGCTACATGGCTGCGAATGTGCAATTATGGAGGACAGATGGTTCAAGTTCACATCAAATCAACACTGAGGATGGAGTGATGGTGAGGAAAGCCTGGATGGCCCCGTGGGGCCCCTGGGGCTTCACTGTCACTGATGCGTGGTTCCATTTGACATGTTTGATCAGGTGACTTGATGCCAATGTTTCCACTTTGAAATTGAAATGCATGCCAGAGAGTCATTAAGGTATCGCTCAGAGTTTTGTAACGCAGGTGGATCTGCATTGCGAAAATTGGTGGTTCCAAATGACTCATGCATTAATGTATATGACGTGCTATTAGTGAAGACAGGTAGGGGTTGGGTTAATGAATTTTTTAGATGGTGATGATGATATGGGGGAATTTGCATTTGCGGTAGGTGACATTGTGTGTGTTCTGGAAAATTGGGTGTGATAGATGAATGGTCAAAGTGTTTCTGTATCAGCACATTTACAAGGACAGGAAAATATCAAGCTGTGTTGTTTAGTTTGTGTTTTTTCACATTATTCCATATCCATAGTAATACTAACCTTGTGGTTTAAATGTCAATGACAAATGTAACACCAGTGACAGCATTACAGCACCACTAATTGAATACAAATTTGGCAATGTTTGATAAGCTACCTGAACTGGAATAAAGTTGGATTTAATATGAATACAAATTTGACTCCTACTGATTAGTAATACATTTTATATAATAAACTATACAGTGATTTGATAATGCATATTTCCTGTGTCATCATGATACCTTAAGTGCTTTAAAAGCTGATATTTATTCACACCAAAGTCAAAATATGCCTTTAGGACAATCTGAATCAAACTTGGCAGCCAATTAGATTTAATCTGCATTTACTCACAATCATATCAGGTACAATGGGTGAAAAGGCTAAAAGGACACAGAGGCAATGGGAGTGCCATTAAAATGTTCAACCTTCTGATTAGACTGTTTGTGCCTATTAAACTACTGTTACTATGAATAAGGACTCCCAACCATCAGTTTACAGAAAGTTACTAAAACTGCATTGATTTTTGTGGTTCCTTGACATTTTGCTGTTGGTTCCAAGTCCTTTTCATAAAGTAAAGTTATTTAAAAATTGCTACTGTTTTTAAAAAAAAAAAAAAAAAATGTTTTAAGGAGATAGAGGGGCTGTGATTTTGTCATGGCTGTGAGGTTGTTTGTTCTCAGCCCTGTGTGAGTCTTCTATTAGTTATAAACGTATATAATTCAGTCAGTCCATGTTTATTTATACCTTTAGTTTTCTAGTTCAGGTCCATCTGTATTAACTCTTGTGTATCTATGATTTCAAGTATTTCTGCTCGTTTTCACTCCAGTCTTGTCAGTGTATTTGTGCTATTATGGCTCTATTCTCCCATGCGCGTAAGTCATAAAAGTCACGCAGCAGTGCTGTTTTTGGCTGCGTGCTATTCTCCCCCTGTGCTTAAGTCAGTCACTTCGTGCCTTCGTCCCAGTTACGTACTTTGGGTGGAGCGGCCCTGAAATGTGGGTGTTCACATTCAAATCTGGCATTACGTGCATTCTCTAGTCTTTTCCTCTCACGCGCTGGAATATTTATTTATTTATTTATTTATTTATTTATTTATTTATTTATTTATTTATTCAGTTTATTTCCGACATGGTTACATTCACTTTTTTTTTTTTTCACATTTTTTTTTTTTTTCTTTTTTGTACATGCCGAAAAAGGAGACGAGAGAAGCAGTTTGCTTTTCCGGGTCCCGTCCCCTGTTTTACCATCGCAAATTTGCATGGGTTTACAAGTGCAGCGCCCCGATAAGGAGAAACATTAAGTCGCACTAGAAGTTTAGACTTAGTTACAATTTAAGCCACACAGACTCATAATATTGCAAAAGAGACTCCCTAAAATAATCTATCCAAACTGACACATTGTTACACTGTCACGCTGTCACCGGGTTCAATATGTTCACATTTAACAGTTATAGGCGGGACAAAATGTGTTATATATCATAATATTTCATTCATACGCAAGTCTGAAGCGAAGCCCCGCCCACCAGCGACACATCCAACTCGGTGAGTTTCACTACCTGCTGAAGCAAGGAGCTTCGCTCTTTTTTCTCCTCTCACAAACATAAACCACCAGTGAAAAAAGCAGGTGTGATTAGCGGCTAATGCTATCCTAGCTCAGTGCTACAGAGATAACTTTTACCTGCTACTACCACCTCCTCGCTGATTCTCCTCCACGCCAAATCCTTCCTACTCCGGTCCCGGTTATGAAGGCCGTGTCATACAGCTCCAGGTGGTCACACACAGCTTCTACTCCATGGTTTAATGGGTGAACAGATCGGTGTCCATGTTGACGGCCTGACGTCATCATCAACAAAGACTCTGATTGGCTTTCGTCATGTGAAACACCCGCAGGAGTTCAATATTTTCAACTCTTGGGAATGTGCGGATATGCGTAAAATCGGGAGCGCACTTGCACGGCCAACGCACTTGATGTGCGCATCGCACCGCACTGCCACACAAGAAAGATTTTGGATCTGGAACGCATCTATTCATTGACTTTGTATGTAATCTGGACGTACGGACAATTCGTGGCGCATCTGGTGTGAACGCAGCATCATAAAGCAGGATACTCTGCGGGATTATTTCTCCTCAAACCTCCAGTGTATCACACGCGGTCACGCGTTAGAGCTGAACAGAAGAATGCGGCCAATCCTCACACTGCAGTATTCTGATCAATCAACCTGTATTTCAAACTAAAAGTGCACTTGATCATTTTCACTGATTTCAATGACATTTACGAACATTAAGAAAACTCCATGTCACATGATCTCTAGACAGCCTCAAAAAAATTACATCATGCCCCCCAATTTACGTGCTGTGGGCGTGTCAGGAGCCTGGACCGGAGAATACGCGCAGGAAAAAAGTGCGTAACTGTGCTTAAGTCCAGACCAGAGAATAGGACCCTTAGTGATGAGACGCCCTCCTGTTTGACACTCAGGTGTGCTGCATTTCCTGATTGGCCTCCATCACTGTTTAGCTGCATGTTTGTACACAGAATGTTTTCTGGTCCATTGTCATTGACAGTGTTTTCCCTGCTTCTGTGTTGTGGCGTCTTTTTCCCATCAGTTCTGCATCTTTGGATTTCCATATCGTGCCAACATGATTTTGCTTTTAAAATGTTTCCAAAGTAAATACACCTTCAATTCCAGCCATGATACTTTAAGTGAACACCTATAGAATTTCTGCTCAAAGTGGCACGTTGAATTTGAGTAACACAGTACCTGCTTTAGTTACTTTCATTCTGTGGTGTCAACATGAGAATACAGTCTTTAATAAGAACTTTTACATCGAACAGCATCTGTTATTGATCTTGAATTAACTCAAACAATTTTACAAAGCTTGAACTTTTCTGGCAAGTTAACATAATTGTTACATTCTACAAAATCATGCCAGATCTG
This sequence comes from Gouania willdenowi, assembly GCF_900634775.1. NCBI lineage: Eukaryota > Metazoa > Chordata > Actinopteri > Blenniiformes > Gobiesocidae > Gouania > Gouania willdenowi. Next base: position 13,408,641 of record NC_041060.1, on the reverse strand, counting down.
TGGGAGTGCCACTGTCAGCGTTAATTGTTCAGCTGTAATAAATACAGCAATGAGGGGATGGTGGTTGTTTTTAGTATCTGTTGTCACTACCTCTGACTTCATGATGTTTAGCTCTTTTCAAAGACTCAGGATGTGTGAATAAGCTATGAAGCCAATAAGCAGAGGTAGGCAACTTTTATCACGGCAGGGCCCACAAAAAATGTGATTTTCTGATCTAAGGGCCACATTATCAACATCATGTCAGCATTTAGAATAATGGCCATTATGAGCATGAATACTGGGAAGAACAATAAGTTTGTGTTGTCATTTAATGTGTTTTTAGTTTAATTTATAGTTTTGTTGTGTTATTTGTGGTCATTTTGTGTTATTTATTTCTCATTTTGCACTTTCTGCTATTGTCTTAGGTGTGTTTTTGAAGTCATTTAATGTGTTTTCCTCTCATTTTTTTGTTTTTTTTGTGTGTTATGTGCCAATTTCTGTATTTTTGTTATCATTTTCTAAGTTTGGAGGCTTTTTTTCTGTTTTCTGTGTTTTTGTTGTTGGAAATGTAATAATTTTCCTCTCATTTGGTGTTGTTTTTGCCATTGTGTATTTTTGGAGTCATTTTGTGTATTTATGTTGTCTAGTTTCTGTAATTTTGTATGTGTTTTTAACTCATTTTGTGCATTTACTTCAAGGGCCTCATTTGGCCCCCAGGCCGCCAGTTGCCCATGTCTGCTAATGAGGGCGTGTCATTAGTGTTGCATGTTGTTTGGCCAGACCATGGCTGTCTCTCATGAATTATTTTGGAACGACTACCAATGGTTTGATAGTTGGATAAGAAGAGGGGGAAATAAGTAAAAAGTTGAATCCACTTTTTTGATTTTAAACTATACTTTGCAAGGAAAACAAGACCTGGGGCAGCATGTCACAAATATATTTCAAAATTACCACAGAATACGGTAAATATTTCATGCTGACCTGCCATTGGCAGCAGAACTAAAGCCTTCATTTTAGTTTTTGTCAGTCACAACATGGTTAGAAGTGATATTATTGGTGTAGTCTGCTCTTTTTTGCGAACAATGAAAAAAACATGAGGGGTCATAAGCGGCTCCTTCCATTTACAACTGTGTTGAAATTTTGCCTGAAGCATTCTAAGGATCCTTACTAATTTCCTGAATCTGTTTCCCATGCCAGCGTCTACGATCTCTCACGCTTCTCCTCCTCTTGTTTTACAGCCCACTCTGATCAGTATTCAGGTGCATTGCTCCCCTGCCTGTGTGTGACTCCACAGAGCAGGTGTCCATGGCTTGGGCTCAGACACTGATAGCCCACAGATAAGCTGCCTCACAAACTCACACGTGTCTTATTGCGACATGTATTCAGCTGACGTTCTGGATTATTGGATAGTATTTAAAAATGAAATGCACGTTCTTTTTTGTGTGTGTGTTTTTTTTTTATTTACTTGTAAATGTATTTATTGATGACAGGAGAGTTCTAGTGTTGGAAGTATTCAGACTTAGGTGCAAAAATCCTTCATTCAAAGTTTCATGGAAACATTGAAATTAAAAAAATGTTAAGCCTGGCCCTGTATTTCTTTAGCATCATAAGGTGGAATAGAAGTGGAAAACCACACGAGCATTTGATGGCTTATGAGTATGACATCATTTAATCAAAATGCAATGAAACTTTATAATGTTCTTCAGTGAGATCTGTTATTTTCTGCATAGGAAAGTCATTCTGTCATTAGAAAAAACAAAAAAACCTAAATAATGATTTTATCATAGGATGCTGCTGTAGCATCTCACATGTAGATGTACTTGTACTTTTCAGACGTACTCCAATTTCCTCCCAGTGTGAAAAAAAATGGCGTGTGTCTCTGAATGGACAGTTGGAGTGAATGTGTGCCTATAGTTTTCTTATTTTTGTGTGTAATGACTGCACATCACCATCCACACAAAAAGCTCCAGTACTCTGTGAGGGTAGATTAAACACTAACAATGTTTTTTTTGACAGATTTTGATACAGGTTTAATTGTAAAACATATACAAAATGTTTTTTGAAACGCATGTTAAATGATTCTCAATGAGGTGAAAATGTGTTGCAGCATGTGCCCTGAACATAAGCTGTAGAAAATGAAGGATGAACTAAACCAAGGATGAAAAACCCACCATTTTTGCA